>NC_056737.1:778932762-779090262 GCF_019279795.1 Protopterus annectens | reverse complement strand
CATATGGCTGTACTGCAAACCACTGTCTCTGCACATGGCAGATATATTTAGGACAGCAACATAACATATATGTGCTGCTGGTGATATATGTGCAGCCTTAGCCCACAAGTATATCTCCCAGTTTCATAGAGGAAACATAATTTTGTTGTCTCGTCCCTTACTAATGTCTTGATATTCTGGTAAATTACTGAGGACTACAGTCTATTAGTATTGCTAGACATTAGAGTTTCATAAGTCATATTGCCCTGATGATACATATTAATGCAAATCCTGTTATTGTATTAACTATCTAAGTATAGTGGAGTAATATTTAAAAATTGCTCTTAATTTTGTGCATTTGAGTCCCCATTCTGTTTGGCTTTGTCCAGAATTCTTAAGTAAAAAAGAGGAGCTATTTCTTATGAATGCATCAAGCTGATTTAAATAAAGCCTGGAAGAAATCTGAAACAAACCGCCACAAGTCAAAAGAAGCAAAACTATGACTCGATCATTTGTGTATAAATGGTTTATTTTCTAAAAAAAATAATTTTTCCATTTCAATGTACTTGTAGTTCTTTGAGAAAATACTGTTAATAGCAGGACTGCAAAGGTTGAAATGTAGCACTCTGTGACTAGAAATAGAATTTAATTTAGGATAATTTCAGTAAGAGGGAGTTTTTAAAACAAGTGGTCTTTCATAATGTCAGTGAAGGAAGAATAACATATGAGTTTTAATTTTAATTAGAAAATAGCATGCTTTAATGAAAGTTGGCATGTGTAGATTTATGTATGCAAATACTTTAGCCATATGTTGCTTAAAGCAAAAGATCAAATCACAGCATAATGGTTCTCTCTAGAATTCATTTAAGCATGTCTAGACTGTTACTCCTAACCAAAAGGATGCATATTTATAATAAATGCATTTTTAAACATTTGGAAAACAAACATACAATTCTGAACATAGAACCTTAACTGATCCATTCTGCAAATATATATGCTTTTCTGTAAGTACCCTGTCATTTGTGGGAAAGCAAGCATATTTCTTTCAGTAGGAACATGCTGCATAATCATTTGAAAAATATCGCAGTTGGAAAGCATACAACAGCTTACTGTGTAGCAGAGGATATTCCAACTGTACATTTATGTCCCCTTGGTGATTTAATTCCACAACGTTATGCACAGTAGCAGGAAAAAGTTGGCATGCATTTAAAACTGTATGTCCCAAAAGGAATTCATTTTCTTTTATGCAGTACTGAAAAATATTAAGAGGTCTGTGCTGTTAGACCTCAGGAGAAAACTGTTATTTCTTTTCACCTAAATTCTTGTTTTTAGGCCAAGAGCATGAACAATTCAGTTAAAAAAGGAAAACTGGTGCAAACTATAATCAAACAGGAGCTTTTATGGTTTACGGATAAGATACAACATTTTAAATTCTGTACTCTGCTCTGAAATATATAGGACCACTTGTTGCTAAATGATTAACCTTACAGATGTCATATAGTATTATAGGTATGCTGAATGAAGCCACTACTGTTGTGTGTGTGTGTGTGTGTGCGTGCGTGTGTGTGTGTGTGTGTGTGTGTGTGTGTGTGTGTGTGTGTGTGTGTGTGTCTGTATATACTCCAACTAACAGGAGTGTATGCAACCTTCATGGACATCATTTCTCTTTCTAGTGCCCATAAAGTGCCTTTGGCTTAATTGCAGTGCTGCTGGTTTATTATCATTGATTCAGAGGCTGTGCTGCTGGTGTATTATCATTGATTCAGAGGCTATTCAGCAAATGTGCTGCTGATGTATTATCATCGATTCAGAGGCTGTGATGCTGGTGTATTATCATTAATTCAGAGGCTGTGCTGCGGGTGTATTATCACTGATTCAGCGACTGTGCTGCTGATGTATTATCATTTTTTCAGAGGCTGTGCTGCTGGTGTATTATCATTGATTCAGAGGCTATTCAGCAACTGTGCTGCTGGTGTATTATCATCGATTCAAAGGCTGTGCTGCTGGAGTATTATTACTGATTCAGCAATTGTGCTGCTGGTGTATTATCACCGATTCAGAGGCTGTACTGCCAGTGTATTATCATTGATTCCGAGGCTGTGCTGCTGGTGTATTATCATTGATTCAGAGGCTATTCAGCAAATATGCTGCTGGTGTATTATCATCGATTCAGAGGCTGTGCTGCTGGTGTATTATCACTAATTCAGAGGCTGTGCTGCTGGTGTATTATCACTGATTCAGCGGCTGTGCGCTGGTGCATTATCATTGATTCAGAGGCTGTGCTGCTGATGTATTTTCATCGATTCAGCGGCTGTGCTGCTGGTGTATTATCATCGATTCAGCGGCTGTGCTGCTGGTGTATTATCATCGATTCAGCGGCTGTGCTGCTGGTGTATTATCATTGATTCAGCGGCTGTGATGCTGGTGTATTATCATTGATTCAGCGGCTGTGATGCTGGTGTATTATCATTGATTGATGAGGCTATGCTCCTGGTGTATTATTATTGATTCAGCAGCTATGCTGCTGGTATATTATCATTGATTCGGCTGTTGTGTTGCTGGTGTATTATCATCCATTCAGTGGCCGTGCTGCTAATGTATTATCATTGATTCAGAGGCTGTGCTGCTGGTGTATTATCATTGATTCAGAGGCTATTCAGCAAATATGCTGCTGGTGTATTATCATCGATTCAGAGGCTGTGCTGCTGGTGTATTATCACTAATTTAGAGGCTGTGCTGCTGGTGTATTATCACTGATTCAGCGGCTGTGTGCTGGTGCATTATCATTGATTCAGAGGCTGTGCTGCTGATGTATTTTCATCAATTCAGCGGCTGTGCTGCTGGTGTATTATCATCGATTCAGCGGCTGTGCTGCTGGTGTATTATCATCGATTCAGCGGCTGTGCTGCTGGTGTATTATCATTGATTCAGCGGCTGTGATGCTGGTGTATTATCATTGATTCAGCGGCTGTGATGCTGGTGTATTATCATTGATTGATGAGGCTGTGCTCCTGGTGTATTATTATTGATTCAGTAGCTATGCTGCTGGTGTATTATCATTGATTCAGAGGCTGTGCTGCTGGTGTATTATCACTGATTCAGCGGCTGTGCTGCTGGTGTATTATCACTGATTCAGCGGCTGTGATGCTGGTGTATTATCATTGATTCAGCGGCTGTGATGCTGGTGTATTATCATTGATTGATGAGGCTGTGCTCCTGGTGTATTATTATTGATTCAGCAGCTATGCTGCTGGTGTATTATCATTGATTCAGCTGTTGTGTTGCTGGTGCTGCTAATATATTATCATTGATTCAGAGGCTGTGCTGCTGGTGTATTATCACTGATTCAGCGGCTGTGCTGCTGGTGTATTATTATTGATTCAGCAACTGTGCTGCAAGTGTATTGTGATTGATTCAGAGGCTGTGCTGCTGGTGTATTATCACTGATTCAGCGGCTGTACTGCTGGTGTATTATTATTGATTCAGCAACTGTGCTGCAGGTGTATCGTGATTGATTGAGAGGCTGTGCTGCTGGTGTATTATCACTGATTCAGCGGCTGTGCTGCTGGTATATTATCAGTTTAGCAGCTGTACTGCTGGTGTATTATCACTGGTTCAGCAGCTGTGCTGCTGGTATATTATCATTGATTCAGTGGTTGTGCTGCTGGTGTATTATCATTTCAGCAGCTGTGCTGCTGGTGTATTATCATTGATTCAGAGGCTGTGCTGCTGGTGTATTATCATTGATTCAGAGGCTGTGCTGGAGGTGTATTATCACTGATTCAGTGGCTGTACTGCTGGTGTATTATCACTGGTTCAGCAGCTGTGCTGCTGGTATATTATCATTGATTCAGTGGCTGTGCTGCTGATGTATTATCAGTTCAGCAGCTGTGCTGCTGGTGTATTATCACTGATTCAGATGCTGTGCTGCAGGTGTATTATCATTGATTCGGTGGCTGTCCTGTGTGTATTATCATTGATTCAGAGGCTGTGCTGCAGGTGTATTATCATTGATTCAGAGGCTATGCTGCAGGTGTATTATTATTATTGATTCAGTGGCTGTGCTGCTGGTGTATTATCATTGCTTCAGCAGCTGTGCTACTGGTATATTATTACTCTTTCATATAATCTAGGATCATGGTTGTAATAAGCTGTCAGTGCTCACATAACTCACAAGAAATCCATGTTACTCCAGCAAAATATGAGGTCATTGTTACTGTCATAATAAAGTATTGCCTGCAAGGTATTATAAGTTTAATTCAACAGAATTTCAGAAATCTAGTTAAAAGTAACTTCATATTGGTCATTCTTTGTTATAAGAATGAAACCTAATGTTTAGGCAAGTGATCCTAATATAATGTCTTAATTTCTCAAATCTATCCATCACTGTTTCATAGAATATTGTTGGTTGCTGTAAGGATTCTGATGAAAAGAGTGGTCCAAAACCTGGTATTAAAAATATAAAAGTATGAAAAAATATTTATGGTTTTCTTTGCCTCACTATCTGCTATAATACTGCTTCTGCAGATTTTAGCTTCATTCTATTTAGCTTACAGAAAAAACGAATTATGAGTGATTGACTAATATTACATTGCTTTATTTAAGACTAGATTTCTCTCTGCCAGGATTTGTTTAACAGTCAGAAATAACTGTTAAACAAGATAACATGAAGCAATGAATTGTGTTTCTGCAGAATGCATCTTAAACATAATGAATTTAAAAAAGTAACATGCTGAAAGTAGCAATCAATGTTGGCAATACTGCTTATTAAAACTTACTTGCATCTTACAATATCAGACAAGCTTACCTGATGGTCATTAAAGCACTGCTACTTAAACACAGAGCAAAAGGCACTTTCTGAATAATAATAAGCATAAATCAACAGTATAAAAATATGACAGAAACCAGAACATTCTGCAAAATCAATGACAGATGAAAAGCCACTGTAGTACTTGTGTTTACCTTGGATGGGGGGGAATAGTCTGTACATTTACACTGTATAACAGCTCCTTGCCTTGCTTGGACACATCCAGAGACACTACATGGGAGAGTGGGGTGCAACAAGTTTGTCACAATTTGAAATGTCTCTGGTTGACTGTGATGGCCCTGACACATTTGTCATACCTATCAACCTCAGAGCAAGAAATCTGGACAAAGCCATACATAGAAGTGGGACAAAGGCCCAAAAATAAGGACAATTTTTAAATATTGCTCTTATAAACTTAGAAAGATAATAGAATAGTAGGTCTTGCATTAGTATGAATTTTCTGAAAGGTATGAAATCTGAAACTCAAATGTCTTTCATTATTTTCTAACTTCAGTCTTTAATGATTTGTCACTAATTTGCCACAAAAACACAATTTTATGAAAAATGGACCAAAAATGTGATGCAAAAATATAAAATAGCCACACAATACAGCTGGGAACCTGTCAAAGAAGGGACACTTTTTAATATTAGTACTGCTAACTTGAGCAGTGGACAAAATAAAAGAATCTACATGCATTTCTGAAATAAAAGTAATCTATAACTGATTATTACAGTTATTTATTAATTGTAAAGCCTCCATGTTTTCATCCAAAATTGCCATTTTGCAGAGGGATTATTAGGGGAAGAGCAACATTTTGAGCCAAAATCAGGGACAGTTGAGAGGTTTGGATATGCCTAATTCTATAAAGCAATTTATTTGCATGTAACTCTCAACCTGTTAATGCAGGAAATCTGGAGAAGGCCAAATATATTGGGGGAACATACAAACACTACTACAATTGCTCTTGTATAAACTTAAGACAGTTGATAGAATAACAGGTCTTGCTTTAGCATGCATTTTTCTGAAGGTTATGACATAAAACTTGATTGGGGGGATTCAGTAATCCTCCGTGTAAGACTAACTAAGCCTTACTCGGAAACGGCCGCCTAAGAGCATGACGTCAGCGTGCCATGCATATTCATGAGGGCACGCTGACTCAATTCTAAGGCTAACACAGACCATGTAGGAGTGCAGGGGGTGTGTCAGACTGCCAAGCAGTCCCAATATTCATGCCCTTGCAAGTGCCTAAATCTGCAAATGTCAGCAGATATGAGCGAGTCCACTCAAATGTGTATACCCCCAACACTACACTCCCCCTACATCCAAAACCCCTGTAAAAATGAAATAAAATTTAAAACAATTTTTTTTATTATTCCCAAAATAGCTGCCTGTATTTGCACATGTGTGCGTGGGTGTGCCCATTGCTTAGCTACAGTAAGCAGTTTAGACATCGAAGAGGATAATAAACTACTAATATGCAAATTAAGCCAAATAGCAATAGGGTAGTGGTAGAGCCTTCGTACAAAGAGGAGGCATCCCTGGTTCGAGTCCCACCACTCCCCTTTCCATTTTCAGTAGGAAATCTGTGCATATAAATAATTCCTGACATTTACCTTTTAAATGTTATTAAAATGCATTGAAATGGCCTATGTAGTAGTGAACAATATTTTAAATATATATAAGAAGGTGAAACGGTCATGCATACTAATGAATGCATAAGTAACCTATCTTAAGCAATGTGAAGCACTGCTAAGCAATGTTTACCAGTATTAAGCACATTTACCATAGCTTAGCACTGCTTTAACTAGCGCAATGGCTTTGTGCGTAGCTGCACATTGTGCCATCTCGTGCATACAACACATGTTTGCGTGGAGCTGCGCACCACACCAACTAGCGCAACGTTGGGCAACGTAGAGCAACGTATATCAACATAGAGCAAAGTCGGCTAAACATAGCCACACCTCCTAGCCGGTCAGGCCAGTAGTGAAATAAAAAGCAATGACAGTCTTTGAACCCAGGATACTGTGCATCATAATCAAAGTGCAGAACCACTAAGCCATGACAGCTGAGCATGAACATGCACTGTTAACATACATATACTTATAAATGGAAGTTTAACCATTGCTAAGCAGGTTTGCTGTTAGCTGAGATTTTTCAAAAATGGCCAATCACAAAAATGTGCAGGAAATGAGGCATATTTAAGCTCCATAGGCAGGAATACTCGCCATAACTGATTGTAGCTCACATTTGCAGTCAGAATGGCAGGTGCTGGAGAGGGTACTTGCTTTAGAGCGCAACGGTGGGGCATCGAGGAGTCAAAATACATGGTATGGCTCCTTGTCCACCATCATGAGTCAAAACTCCTCCAGGGCCAGTTTCAAGGGATGGAGTACAAAGCGGAGGCTTGGAACCGGTTAGTGCATGATCTCACCAGTGTCACAGGCATCCCTCAGACTGGTGAGCAGGTCCGTCACCACCATGCAGACCTGAAGAGATGGAAGCAGGACCTACTGAACCGATGGATACAGGAGGCCCGTGACAGTCAAGATGCTCCACTACTGAGTAGGTAGCCATGGAATGAAGTATGTAAGAAATGCTATTGTAGTCTATATAATGGATAGGTATGTCTCAATATCCCTTCATTTACTTCACAGCTGCAGGTGTCCGTGCTGCGAATCAGCAAGCCTATGCAGATAGGCTGCTAAGGCTGCGCCACCAGGCAGGTTAGTAATTATTTTGCATGTATTGTTATATAAAATAAGTGAGAGAGCCTGAAATAAAGTGATGTAGCACAATAATAAAGCCATAAAAATGCCCTGAATAATTTTTCTGCATGTACTGTTATATAAAATAAGTGAGAGAGCCAGAAAAAGTGTTGTAACCCATTAATAAATGTAAAATAAGTCTTGAATAATATCTCTGCATGTACTGTTATATAAAATACGTGAGCGAGCCTGAAAAAGAGTGCTGTAACCTATTAATAAAGGTATAATATGTCTAGAATAAGTCTTCTGCATGCACTGTAATATCAAATAAATGAGAGAGCCTCTAGAAAAGTGTGTAATGTAATTAATAAAGGTATAATACCTGGAGTGTGTCCGTGTCACTTACTTTGAAATGTTGTTGTACTCTTGCATTATATAAATAGTACTGTTGTAGTAAGCGCTGTCAACTCACAGTTGGGCAGTCCCATATAAAGTGGATGAAGGGAGTGCCAGTAGCTGTGAAGCATATATACAGTCCTCAACAGTTAGTTAATTGCTGGCATGCATAGGTAAATCTGGCACACAAGTAGCTTGTTAATGTGTTCCCCAGAAATGTGAGTGTGCTGCTAGAAATGTAAGGGGCTGTAGAAATTTAACTGAAAATGTCACGTGAACACATCCAGATATGTAGATATATAAATATAAATAAAATAAATAAATACGTAGCAGTAACATCTGCATCCTGGACAGTTGGTATGTCAGATATAGGTCAGGTATATAATGAACTAGCCAAACCCATTACACAACCTAATGCACGTTGCCTAGTGTAATAATACATGTAGGGGATATACACCTGCAGTCAATAGGAATGTAGTGTAAACTATAAGTACATATAAGATGTTAATGGAGGTATCTTTCTACACCCTACTGTATGTGCATAAACAATGCAATTCCACACCTCAATCGGTATGTGTAATCTCAAAACATTTGTTGGGACATATGTCCTATTGTTCTATAAATATTTGCATTTACTTTGATGCATGTGCCCTGTTGAAACACCACAATCTTGGTGGCCTGTTGCCACCAATCATTCCTGCATGCTGTTGGAATGTGCACTGTCGTTCAATATATGCATGTGTTATGCTTGCTGTTCAACTGTTGGAACCCTGGTGTGTTGGGTTAATGGGAATATTACTGCATGCTGTTACAACTAATTTGGAATGCTGTTGTCTATGTTGTCATTAAATACACCTAAACACAGAATGTATGGGAAGGCCAGTCCCAGTGGACCCACCTGTCCCTCCTCAGCAGGTCCGGTGCCCAGCCCGGGTCCCCCTCCTCCACTGGTCCTGTGCCACCTTCGGGTGGAAGTGCTGCAGGGGATGGGGCTTGTCCCCCCATGCAAGCGTGGGCAGAGAAGGGCTACCTGTCACCCTCCGAAGGGTCCGGGCTGTGGTGCGTAGGGCGATCCAGTGTTCAGTCGCTGATTCCCTACGCCAGCTCAAGGAAAGAGTGGCATGACTCATGGGTAAGCCTGCCCCTCCTACATCCTACACAGCCCCCAGCACAGCCACCCTCCGGGCTGTGAAGGTGCAGTGGTGACTGCCATGGGTGGGGATCTCAGTTCCACTGTTACCATCGGTGGGCTCATGGGCTTGCGATTTCCAAACATCCTTCCCCATCAATTGTGTTCACCCACCCAATGTGTCATATTTCACCCCTGTATGTGTCTTGTTTGTCTTGTCTGTTTACTTCCCCAACCTACCTCCCACAACATACCTCCTTCCCCTACCTCACATTCCACTCTCACCTGAAAAAAAAAAAAAATGGGCAATCTGCTCCCGCAAAAAAATCATGCCCCATACATAGCTGCCCATTTCGTACACGTCCGCTGGACATGTAAACTGATAATTATAATTGGCAGTACAACATACTTTGTTGTCCTCACCCCTCTCTCAGGGGTGGAAGGTTTCAAATTTCACTCCAAATTTCTAACATATGCACAGCTGTTGCTAGTAAAGAAATGGGCAGCTATGGACCTTCCCTACACCCATCCTGCACATCCCGAGCTGGTTTCCCTACTGTCTTTTCCTCTTTGTGCCCCCTTTTTCACCACTTTCCTATCTCCCCATTTTCTTTTCTTTCAAAGAAATTAGCGTGGGGGTTAGTGGGAGTAAGCACTTTTAAGCAGTAGTAGGCGGGGGTGCGCGAGTGTGCACTTGTGTGCGCTTAGCTAAGCATCGCTAAGTGTCACGCAAACTCACATAAACCCGCTTACAGCTGCTTAAAAGTGCCTTAGTCACTCTGCATGAAAGGGCCCTTGTTCTGCTGAGCAGCAAAATAAAACACCTCTGGTAGTCTCGAACCCTGGACCCACTACACTGCATGAAGTACCACTAAGCCACAGTAGACATACAACAAGTTGGTGCTGTAATAAATATATCATGCATTACTATGAGTGAATGTAAAGGGAAAAGAGGAATGGCAAACCACAAATCTTGTTTTGTGGATCTTTACCAGCAGTTGTTGTAGAATTGCATGACATGACTGTGAAAAGAGAACCAGCCATTCTAGCAGGAAATAATGTTACAGTAGTACTTTACAAACCCCACTCAGTATCAGAGCAGGATAAACACTGGCATATTTGAAAAGGGCAGAGGCCATACTTCCCAACTGTGACTGCTTTTCAGGGATGTCCCTGATTTGTAAACAAATGTTAGCTGTGTCCCTCTGAATCCCTCTGAAAAGTACAGACGTTAGGCAGAAAAGTGAGGAATTACACTTAATGAATAATGTCAATAAGTAAGAGTAGACACTGCTTGCATGTCAGAAAAGGTGTATTAATACATATGCTCTGATTCTCTCACAGTCTCAGCTTAATGTCTGTAATATATTACAGGTGTACCTCACTTATATGTACCTTTCCCTGAGGCAGTTCAAATATATACCTGAGTGTATCAGAGGCCTGACAGAGGCAGTAACATACAGGCATATCAGCTTTTCTGCTGTTATACACTCTGCAAATAGCTTTGGAAGGAGTTCCACAAGCATACCCTTATGTAGGAGTACAGCACAGAAATATCAAAGGATGTAGCCATGTACTGGTAGCAACCAACTGTGACAATGCCATTGTTCCACTGCTGAAAAGACTGGTGTGGTGCACAGACAAATAATAATAGGCTAACCTCTGGCTACCATCTGGATATGTCCACAGGTGGGAGCTATGCAGACAGACTACTTGCCTTGATAGGCTAACAGGTACACAGCAACCCTGTATGTTCATCAAGATAAACATCACAAAATAATAAATAATGCTCTCTGTACTTCTGCACCCATACCCAAGAGTACAATATACCTGTGTATTCAGGCTCTACCAAGGATGTAGGTAGGTATACTCAGTACTGAAATCTGTCCAGCTGTCTTGAGCAGCCTGTGCTAATGTAAACACAAAAAAAACACAAACTGTTTAGAAGTGAGTAAATTAATATTTACAGTATAGTAGTTCACAAACAGTTCATGTGCCAGAAGAATACATTGCAATAACTACTTTTGTATGGCAGTTAATTGTCTAATTAGAAAAGAAAGTACATACTCCCATGTATCTTGTGTTAGCATTTGGAGGGGTGAGTAAAATTCTACACTGACAAGTGTCTACTGGAAGCAGCAACATTCAGGTCTGAGTACAACATGCAAACCACTGGCTACAACCCTAGCTTTAGATATAAGAAGTATACCAACCTTCTGACTGACACAACGGTGTCCACAGCAAACAAGCATGGGCCCCACTTTGGAAAGCTGAAAGGGCTAAGCCTACCTAACTTAGCATTTTATAGCAGTGGGCTGCAATGACAGTGAGTACTGCAAGTACCACACAGCAGGCTGCATGCAATTAGTAAATGGTGGGCACGAATTGGTGCAGAGGCCATGACATGCACATGTGCAGATGCCTAGAAAAGCAGCCTGTACTTGCTGTCCACACATGCAATAATATCATTGCAGCAACAGAGAGAGAGAGAGCGAGTGAGAGACAGAGACAGAGACACAGACAAAGATAAAGAGATAGAAACAGACAGACACAGAAAAAGAAAGAGCAACATCAACAGACAGAGAAACCCCCCCCCCAAAAAAAACCAACAAAAAAAAAAAAATTAAAAAAAATTACTTTAAAAACAGACGGAACAGAGAAATACAAAGGAAAGGTATGTAACACATATGTATTTGCTGGCATGTAGTAGATGTTTTTGAAGAGTACTTTACATACTGTGAATCATCTATATGTGGCAGCAGTACATATCTATATGTATCTGTACATGTGCATAGGGCAAGGTACATACTGCAACTGTTTGTGAAGGGTGGATATATATATATATATATATATATATATATATATATATATATATATATATATATATGTTGTTGAAGGTTGTTATGTGCATATTTCTATGTAGGTTGTAGTGTGTGGCAAAGAAAACAGCCTGCAGTGCTGGTATATGACATGTGGTGGTTAAACGCTGTGGGTATGATTTGTCAGTTTTGCAGTGTTGCAACCAGTGAGGCCTCCTAAAGCTACATGGGCTGAGGACACCTTCAATGCATTCTGCACAACACTGTGCGATATTATTACATGACTGTATATCTCACAACTGTCGCATAATTGATATTCCCACCATGAAAAGTAGACTGTATATGTGCCTATATGTACATCTATATGTACATCAATGGATGTTTATATGTATGTGTGTATGTATGTGTATATATTTATATATATATATATATATATATATATATATATATATATATATATATATATACACACACACATACATATATATATAGAGAGAGAGAGAGAGACGGGGTCATACTTCCTGCGACAGGTGCCTGGTGACCAAGGCATGGACTGAAGCTCAGTGTTGACACTGCAGTGCCATCCCTTCTTGCCAAAACACTGTACCCATTAACTACCACATAGGTGATAGTCTACCTAACACCGTAGGTGTGATAAGGGAACATGGGACACAGGTGGACCGTAGCCTCCCTTTTGATAATCACAGTGCCACACTAGTCATGCAATCTGTCTATGTGGTACACGTCATCACAAAAGGTGTGTCATCTAGGGAAATATATGTCAGTGTTCCCCTCTACTCATCACACTTAAACCCCATTATAGAGTACAATGCCCCATGTGGTATGTACCTCACATGACAACTACAGCAACTGGAAAGGCCACAGACATACCTCACAAAGAGTAATACCGGCCTCAAACAGATGCCTTATGCAGACCGACTCACAAAACCACAGCTAGACGGTGTTGCATACCACCTACCCAGAGGTGACCTCTGCCTAACATACAGAGCTATGTCACACCCATAGCTGTTGGACATCCTCCACGTAAACATATCACAATCCCTCCAAGCTACATGCTCTAGGTCCCTACACCTTGTCAGCTCACTAAACAGCACATGCTGGAGGGATAGATTCCTATCTCAGAGATACTCTGGAACAAACCACCTATCAATAGCAAACAAAGCTCCTCATTAGCAGTTGTCATAAATACTCGTGATGATTGGTTGGGAGATAGGAAATACACCCTGGGAATCACCTCTGTGGCTGTGGTTGACAGGGGCAAGTGAAATTAAATTACATGTGTGTCAAAGGCCAGGGTAGCATATGGCGAGGCTGCTGTAGGCCCTAGGGCCAATAGCGTATTACCTACCTATCACACGATGCACACAAACATGTACTTAGTGCAATAATTGCTATGTGAGGTTGACTGAGTGTGATGGTGAATGTGTGCAAGGTCTGTAAAGGTGTGATAGCTTAATGTGAAATTGTGTCTGTCATGGTAGTTTGTGTCCTAGCTGTGATCCCAGCAAAAGATGTGTATGCTATTGCTAGGCAGAAAGAGTAGTATGGTATACATTGTGACGTAGTCCCTTGTTGTCGACTGTGGTGTCCCATTGTAGGCAAAAGCAATACATGTATGCTTAGTGAGTGGTACTGCTGGTGAATCCAACTCCCGTATGAACTGTAGTACTACCTGAAGCTGTAGGCCTAAACAGCACAGTATGGTGTATGTTCACATTGCTTGGAAACACTGTTTTGTGTGTTCCCTGTAGTCCTCACAGATTACATACCTCAGGCATAAGGTTTTGTAAGTAGTGATACACAGTACTGTATGGTACACAGGTAAAGCTCATCTAGGCTGGCATACATTTGTGTGTTGTATGTATGTCTGATGTGTGTGTAATTATGCCTGTACCATGCCCTCAATCATATGTGTGTTACAGGGTATACGTGTGTATCTAGAAGCATGTATAGTCTAGTACAACAGTATGCCACCTATAGTAACAACTGTGCACATATGTTAGGAAGGGGTTTGGCATCAACGACTAGGATAGTATACTGGGAATACTGTAACTGTACTGTACATTGAGGGAAAGGCAGTCCATACAGCCTACCTCGATCTGGCTAAGGCCTTCGATACAATACCCCACTCAGGTATCATTGAAAAACACATCAGCTTAAATGTCAACCCATACATCACAAGATGGGTTGCAAACTGGCTGAGTGACAGAACCCACAGGGTCAGAGTTGCTGGCGCCATGTCAGACTCAAAGCCTGTCACAAGTGGTGTCCCACAGGGCTCAGTCCTGGGCCCACTCTTGTTTGGCATCTACTTCTCCGAAGTACAAGCAAGCACAGGAGGGTTATGGCTGACCAAGTTTGCAGATGACTGCAAACTGGGTGCCATAAAAACACATCTGACACAGATATCCTTCAGAAGGGTCTCACAGAACGGATAACTGGTGCCAGAGCCACGCCTAAAGTTAAATGCCAAAAATGCATAGTCATACCCTTCGGAAAAACAAGGTTACCTAGCTACCAAATAGGTGGCAATCCACTGAGCGCAGAAGAAGTTATCAGGGACCTGGGGACCCAGGTTGATAGTAGTCTGTCATTCGACACCCATGTAGCTAAAGTAGTTAGGAAGACCTTCTACATTGCCCACCTTATCATGAAGGGTTTCTTATCTAGATCAAGGGAGGTCATAGTCTCCCTTTACTCATCACTCATCAGACCTATGATTGAGTACAATGCCCCATTCGGAATGTATCTGACCCAACACTTGCAGCAGCAGGAGAGGCCACAAAAGTTCCTCACCAAAAGGATAAAGGGTCTCAAAAATCTGTCCTATGCTGCCCGACTGAAAGAACTCCAGCTCTACTCAGTCGCCACCGCTTGCTCAGAGGTGACCTTTGCCTAACATACAAGGCCATGTCAAACCCAGATTTGATGAATATGCTTCACCTCAAAAAATCCAGATCCATCAGAGCCACAAGGGCGGGAGACTTAAACCTGGACACGACTATTAATAGGACGTGCTGGAGGGATAGATTCATCACCCAAAGACTCCCTATGCTGTGGAACAAAATCCCGGTACATGTGAGGCAGAGCACCTCACTGGCCTTGTTCAAGAGAAATCTTGACCAATGGATGGGAGATCGCAGATATACCCCAGGGATTACCTCAGTGTCATTGCTCGACAGAGGCACAGCAAAATAATGGGTTTAGTTCCCCGTACTAAAGGGGTGGCGTAAGCCACAAAACGATGGGCTAGGCTTGTAAATGCCCTCGGGCAGATAGCCTAGTATGAACCTATGAACCTATGAACCTATGAACCTATGAACATTCATTGCAATGGATGACATATTTCTTTATGCATTAGCTTGATATATACCTACTGTGTCTAGGTGGTGCATTGTGTCACATACAGTGTGCCATGTCCTGGTGAATAGTCTTACATACTGGCTTCTCTTTGCTGCTGTGCAGAACATGGTTTGATATATAGAGCGTGCCAGGCACTGTCAGCCAGTTGTGGCCTGAGCACTGATATGTGGTATTGAACGTGTGTATCCTCTGACAGCCAATCGGATGCTATATATGGCAGTTAATTGATATCTGTACTTTAGAATGCTAAGTGTGCCACATGACTTGCTCACACATATTGTTTAATTGTCTTTCAGGGTCATGGCCCACAGTTGAAACCCATGTTATACAGCTGCAGAGGAACAGAAAATACACAGCAGCCTGGTGCAGCACTACAGCCTGCTGTTCTCTAGAACCAGCCAGAACCAGCATGAGTGGACTGCACTGTGGCAAGATCTTGTTCATTGGGTAAATGACATAGGCATGCATAACCGGACATATGCGCAGGTACGCCATCACTGCAGTGATTTAATTAGACATGTCCGGCAGCGTGCGTCTGATATCCGTAGACAACAGCTTGCCACAGGTGGTGGGGTAGCCATTCATCCCCCCTCACCAGAGTGGAGGAGCTGTTTTTAAGTGTGGTGCCTCCTGGCCAACAACAGGAACAGCAGCATACATGTGTCATCATGGAGGCCAGATCCACCCAGCATGTTGACATGGAGCGTGCAGGTAACATGCCCTATCTGTAGACTACTGTTACCTGTATTGGTAGATTATGCATATGTGAAATGTGTACTGTGTGTTTAGCAGTTATGCTGCCTAGTGCTGTGCAATATTGATATTTGGAATATAATCTGTACGCCTGTGAAAGTTGACTGTTGTACTAATGTTTACCAAACTCACAGTAGCAATGCCACAGTTGTGGCCACTGACAAACTATCTCATATTTTTGTAGGTCCCTCTGGTGTGACAGCAAGGCAGCCGATTGATGCTGGTGAGTGTGCTATACATTTAATATTGCTAATGAAATGTGCATGTCATAGGTGAGGTATAGGCCATGTACACGTAACACACCTATGTATAATGCATGCTGTGCATGTTTGCTGTGAGACTATGCACATCTCAGTAATGTCAGTAGCTGCCTCAATCACATGCAATACATAGAGCATCACACACAATTGTGGCAACACTGTACTGGACATTGGCTAGGCATAGTTGATACACATGTACACAACATACACAACTTTGTCATATGCAGTACACCTTAACATGCTACACATGGCGTATCCAGACACCCGCTGTAAGGTCACAATTCAGTATCCCACATGTCATCCACACAGCACACATAATATACCTGAGGGGTAGAGGCCTATCATGGGTCTATGCGACACTCTTCAACACATAACACATTCATGTTAGGCAATTCTCCCTATTAGGCACCTTACAAACCCATGTAACAAGTGGCTGTGTAATTGTGAATGTAGCCACGTTACTGCAGTTCAGGTACAGCCTGCTAGGTGGAGGTCTGGCACACATTAGTAGCCTTGAGTGACCACATGATGATGATGGCTCATGGTACTACAGCCCATCCAGTTACAGTGACCACAGTACTACAGATAGCAGTCATTCCTATGCACCTCAATGTTGTGTGTGTGCAAACATATGCACCTATACACAATATACATAGCAATCACCATTTGTACAAAGTGACACATATATATCTTGTAATGCTATTGAGTGTATAGGTCACATGACACACATTGGGTATATGTGATGTTTAATGTTGCGGTCATGTTGTAGCATGCCATGTCATGGCTGGCACTGGCATGTCCACAATATGTCCTATACTCACCATACCCACTGTACAATGGCCATGTTGAGCAATGGTATTCCATCACGTATACATCCACTCATCCTGTGTGTATACATAACATGCATGTGCTAAACCTGTGTCCACAATTATCTGCTACAGACACAGACAGTGTAATCAGAAATGGATATCTATGTGACACACAGATACACATCCAGCCATGGTATGTATACCTGTGAGTGATGGTGCACAGGACATTGCAGAGCTTTTAATACTTGCACAGCAATGTTGTGTCCATGTACACATTGCTTTCCAGGGTGAGGCAACACACATGCATCAAAGTCATGTATATTGTTATTAACAAGGGCTGTCTACACTCACACTGCATGTTCTTGAGCAACACATTTTCTGCATGCTGACACGTGTGATATGACTGTTTGCCTTGTGATACTGTAACCCACCTTCAACCACTATTGAGTATGTTTTGGATTGCTGGTGGTGTGTGTGGGTATCTGCTGTAGTTAGGAGTGTATTTGTGTGCATGTGTGCATGTGTTCATGTGTGCATGTGTTCATGTGTGCATGTGTGCATGTGTGTATGTGTGCATGTGTGCATGTGTTCATGTGTGCATGTGTGCATGTGTGTATGTGTGCATGTGTGCATGTGTGCATGTGTTCATGTGTGCATGTGTGCATGTGTGCATGTGTGTATGTGTGCATGTGTTCATGTGTGCATGTGTGCATGTGTGCATGTGTGCATGTGTTCATGTGTGCATGTGTTCATGTGTTCATGTGTGCATGTGTGCATGTGTTCATGTGTGCATGTGTGCATGTGTGCCGACATCATGTACAAGTCGTAAAGTGTGTTTCCTGTCTTCCTCCCACAGGTGCTGTGTTAGGGCTGGTTCACTGCAGCAGGGAAACTGATGTCACTAAGCCACATAGTGATAATGAAGATAGGTGTGTTGAGGTACAAGCATGTTTGCCAGGGTCTATCGATGGGCCACCAATCGACAGTACACAGCTGTCCACCCTATCCATGCATACAGTCATACTGTCAATACAGCCATCACCAATGCCCATAGCTGAGGGACAGCGTACAGTTGGCATTGGCCAGGACAGTGTGGTATCCATGGCACATGCATCCCAACACAGCAGCCATACCCAGATGTCTGGAAGGGTACCACATAGGCAGATGTCCAGGGGTTCTCGTAGGAGCACTGCTGCTCATCATGCCACTGGCAGATGTGCCACAGGTCTGACAACATCACGCATGTTCCAGACTGTCATGGAGGCACAGGCATATATGGAACGGTACACCAGACAGGGACTAAGGGCACAGAGGGCACATAACACTGCAGTCATTGACAGTATCCTTGACCTGGCAGGTGCCATCTGTCATTACACCGAGGTCACTGATAGACGTTGGGGAGAAACATTAGATATCCACCGCAATGTCATGTCCATGTGTCAGGACAGTGCGAGATGGTTGAGATGTTGACATGGATGTATGCCAGCAACATCAGCAGCTGGCAGTTGCCACGGATGTCCCTCAAGCCACAGCCGCTCCCGTAGTGTCAGTACCAGCCCCAGCAATGTTGGGGGTGGGCTGTCCATAGAACATCCTAGAAGACCATGTGCACGTGGCTCTGGACAGTCCCAGCAGGGACCTGTGTCCAGTGTACATCCATCCACATCTGGGGATAGTACCCAGTCTGGCTTAGTACCTGATAGTGTGAGTAGCACCCCTGCCAGGCACAGGTACCGTATCCATGGCCAGAGACGGTGATCTGTAAAGTCTTGCAGGTACAGTCTGTGACTGTCCCACAAATATCTGTATATGGCAGCCACATGGTGGAACTGTGTGTATGCAGACACACACACATACTCCAGACACCTAGGGATAACACACACCCACACACATTACAACAACATTGGCCCATTACAGTATTCTTGCCCCACACACACACACACACACACACACACACACACACACACACACACACACACACACACACACACAGACACACACCCACACACACACACACACACACACACACACACACACACACACACACACATACATGTCAATTGGATGGCTCACTGTAGGCCTCTGGCAAACCAACAACACACCCTGTGCATATGATGTAACCAGTGCCGCCTCCTGTCATCTGTAACATCGATGCAGTAACAGGCTACTATGGTGCTGATGCACAGGGTGTCTATATAGCAGTATAACAATGTTAGCATGTTGTCAGCAGTAGAGTGTAATGATATGCTTGAAGGTGTAGCTGAGCAGGCATGATGCATTAAAGCAAAATGACCAGTATGAAAGATCCAACACTGTTTTATTAGTCTCTCTAGTGCCTCGGCTCATGCCTTCAAGGAGAATTCTCTTGAATTTTTTATTTTTGGTTGTTAATATATGATGCATTAAAGCAACTGCCACCTCAAGACATAAGACATGCAACACATAGCTCTCAAAGTCAGTGTGCTAAACAGTCACAGCCCTTAAGGCCAAACACAATGCCAGACACACTTGTTATAGGTGACTCCATAGTCAGACACACTGACGTCCCACTCACCAGACTGAACAAGGAAAAGATCACAGTAAGCTGCCTGTCGGGCGCTAGAATCCGCCACATAACACAAGCACTCAGGTCACTCCACGGCAAGTACAAGTATGACTCAGTCATTGTCCATGCCGGTGTGAATGACCTGAGACGCACTCCCTGGACTACATGAAAAGAGACATAGAGGAGCTCTCAGATTATGTAGCCCAGGCTGGTATGACCCTGACCCTGAGCAGTATCCTACCCTCACCAAGAATGATGCCACAATACAGAGACAAAATGATCAGCTTTAATAATTGGCTTAATTACTGGTGTCATTCTAAGGGGATCCAATGTCTGTCTGCCTGGGATGACATGCTTGACAAGCCACACTGCTTCATAAGGGACGGCTTGCACCTGTCACCCTGGGCTTCCGGATATTGGCAAAGGCTCTTGCCTCCCCATAGTGCCTTTTAGGCAAGGCTCAAATGATAAACCTACTGCCCTAGAAAACAAAAATGGAAAAAAACTAAGGGTAATACTGCTCAATGCCAGAAGTCTAAACCTCAAGATGCACGCCTCAAGCCCTCCTCAGTATGGAGAACATTGATGTCTGTGCTGTGACTGAAACCTGGTTCAAGGCTCCTGAGAGCACCCCAGCATTATCAGGTTATACCTCATATCATGCGTTCCGGCCCCAAAATCCGGACCGAACCACAAAAGGAGGGGGACTATCCATATTCATAAAGGATACCCACACCTCCAGGTTAGTGGCAACGCACAAAGCATCGGAGACCATCCAGGTGCAATTAACCATAGGTAAAACTGCCCTACAGTTTGTAGCATGCTACAGACCACCCTCTCAAACTCAGGAAACCCACACAGCCTTCCTGAAGACATTGGAGAGTATGAATGTCTCTCCAAACACCATCATATTGGGTGATTTCAACTACCCAAACATAGACGGGAACATTACTCAAGCCCCAACACCCTAGCCCAAAGGTTCCTGGAGTTCATAAACTCAAATGCTATGGAACAACTAGTCACCATTCCCACAAGAGGAGAAAATATACTAGACCTGATCATCACAAACATGGGGACAAAATGCTCCACACCGGAAGTATATCCCTCATTGGTGAGATCAGACCATAAATTAATCTCACTGGAGATCCACATCCCGCCCCCAACCCCAGCAAAAAAGATCACAGTGAAGAACTTCTCAAAAGCAAACTTCACACTCTTAAGACTGGAGTGGTATCCTTCAAGGCCCCGAGCCAGTGGAAACCACAACCCATGCTGCTGAAACCCTTACAAATGCCTTCTGAGCACCTCCAGGAATGTATGGATCAAGCAATCCCTAATAAAATCAAGACCCTTTCCACCAAAGGCAGGCACCTGGTCTGGTGGACCCCAGCCATAAACAAACTCTACAACAAGAGGAGAAAGCTACTACATGACAGAGCAAAATCCCTAAAAGGGAAGGCATCTCTGATCAACACTAGCAAAAAACTACGATCACTCATAAAATCATTCAAGGCCAACTTTGAGAGAAAAATCGCTAAAGACACAAAAGACAATCATAAGGCCTTCTTTAGCTATGTTAGAAACCTGGGTGGAAACTCCCAGATATGCTCAGAATTAGTCCAAAATGATACAAAAATCACTGAACCCACAGACATTGCCAACATACTGGCAGACAGGTTCAGTGCAAATTTCTCCCCCCCCCCCCCAAAAGGAGAAATATCTATCCCACCAGAGTCTAGCCTCCCAAACATCTCAGATGCCCAGGTGAGAGCTGCTCTCTAAAGCAAAAACACAGCATCAATGGGACCGACAGTGTCCCCGGCTGTGTGCTACAACTCAATGAGGAACTAAACCCACACATAAGGCTGCTGTTTAATCTTAGCCTTACTACAGGATAATGCACTCCAAAGAATGGCGTACGGCAACTGTGGTCCCACTCCACAAAGGCGGTGCTTCTACGGACCCTGGAAATTACTGCCCCATAAGCTTGACGAGCCTTGTCTGCAAAGCTATGGAGAGGATCATAATGGAACTCATAAATAAAGACATTGGAGACCTACAGACACTGGATCCTACCCAATTTGGCTTTGTCAAGGGCAGATACTGCCTCTTGAACTTGGTCGACTTTTTCAGAACAGTTACTAAGGCCATTGATGAGGGTAAGGCAATTCACACAGCCTACCTTGACCTAGCAAAAGCGTTCGACACAATACCCCACTCGGGCATCATAGAAAAGCTCACCAGCTTAGATGTAAACCCATATGTCAAAATATGGGTTGCAAACTGGCTCAAGGACAGAACCCACAGGGTTAGAGTTGCTGTTGCCATGTCAGACTCTAAGCCGGTCATGAGCGGTGTCCCACAGGGCTCAGTCCTGGGCCCTCTCTTGTTCGGCATTTATTTTTCTGAAGTGCAGGCAAACATAGGGGGATTGTGGCTGACAAAATTTGCAGATGACTGTAAACTGGGCACCATAATTGACACTCCATCAGACACAGACATCCTCCAGAGAGGTCTCATAGAAATGGATAACTGGTGCCAGAGCCATGGCCTTAAGCTAAATGCCAAAAAATGTATAGTCATACCCTTTGGGAAAAACAAGGTAACCCCTAATTACCACATAGGTGGTAATCCATTAAACACGGAAGAGGTTATCAGGGACCTGGGGACCCAAGTTGACAGTAACCTCTTTGACACTCACATTGCCAAAGTGGTTAGGAAGACCTTCTACATTGCCCACCTGATCATGAAGGATTCACATCCAGATCAGGAGAGGTCATTGTACCCTGTACTCTTCACTTATCAGACCAATGATTGAGTACAACGCCCCATTCGAATGTACCTTACCCGACACCTGCAGCAGTTGGAAAGACCCCAAAAGTTCCTCACCAAAAGGATAAAGGCTCAAACATATGTCATACGCTGCCCGACTGAAGAAACTCCAGCTCTATTCAGTCGCATACCGCCTGCTCAGAGGTGATCTGTGCCTGACATACAAGGCCATGTCCAACCCGAATTAATGGACATGCTCCACCTCAAAAATCCAAATCCACCAGAGCCACAAGAGCAAGAGACTTAAACCTCAACACGGATATAAATAGGACATGCTGGAGGACAGATTCATCACCCAGAGACTCCCTACACTATGGAACAGAATCCCAGTCCATGTGAGGCAGAGGCCCTCACTGACTCTGTTCAAGAGAAATCTTGACGAGTGGATGGGAGATCGTAGGTTTACCCCGGGAATCATCTCTGTGTCACTGCTGGACAGAGGCACAGCAAACTAATGGGTATAGTATTCTCATCCTAAGGGGTGGTGAAAGCCACACACACTCTGGCTAGGCTTATAAATGCCCTAGGGCAGATAGCCTAGTATGAACCTATGAACCTATGATTATCATTGTAGTGTTGTTTACACCAGTGTTGATTCCAATTGTGTATTGTCCAGCCACGTGCCACTTGGCTGATGTGTGCAGTATTGGCAGCATGTGTTAAAGAGTGGACAGTATGTGTGGGATGTGTGTAGCACAGATTTGCAGATGTACAGTTGTGAACATGGTGGAGGTGCACTGTCTGCATGTACTTGCATAGTGGACACATGGCCATGGTGACATGCTCTGTATTACACAGTAACACTCCATAGTTTCTATTGGTGGCCAGTATGTATTGTACTACACACATTCAGGAACCTGACTACACATGTGTGTATGACATGGCTTGACACTGTGCTGTGGGTGATACTGTTACTATCTGTCATTGTTTTGCATTCTGGTAGTATACATCACTTCAACAGCCTGACAATAACTAATCATTAGATGGTGTCTTGACAACCAACACACAGCAACATTTGGATCCTTCAGGTACTATACAATGCCAGTAACCACTGGTATTCACCTGCACCCATTACTGACACCATTCCTGTTTGGCATATAGCTCTCTTAGGTACAAGCAATCACAGTAGGGATATGTCTGTCCACATCTGGTAATGCATACTCTGGCCTATATTGCATTCTCCAGATGACACACACATCCTCCACAAGGGTATCATACAGACAGATGCCTGTTGTCAAACCCATGCTGTAAAGCTATAAGCCAAACTAAGTATAGTCATCCACCTTTACGGAACATATTATCCCCATGGTACCACATAGGTAGTAGCCACCAACATGATGAACAGGTACCGATGTGTACATGCAACCAAATGTTATGTCATCTCTCCTTTGTTAATCACATTTCCAAAGATATTTTGGAATCCCTTGGTGGATCACATAAGCAATAATGGGTCTGCATGCATATCCACGTAGGTTGTTCTACACCTGTTATGAATAGTCATCATTGACAGACTTTGCTGCGTTTAAACAGGTATGACATATACCTCGGCCATAGACCCTCACTCATACATTCCAATAGGAACAGTAATGACTTTGTATGACACAGATGACCTAGGCCAGGGATCACTGCAGTGGCTGGGCTTGTCACAAGCATACAGATGTGACCTAAGGTCTGGGAAGCAGCAGCACAGTCTGGCAAGGATGACAGCTGTGTTCTTAGAGAAAGCAGGGTTCCAAAACATGCAATCATTGAGGTAACATGTACGTATATGTATTTGCCACACAGGTAACTCACATGTGCAATGCATACTGATATGTCATACAGTGGTAAAAGCAAAACCCACAACACATTGACCAACAGTGTCACACACACTCACCAAGTGCAGGATTCAAACCCCTACCTAAGTAATTCTTGATACTAGAGGAGTACGCATTAACACAACACGCTATGCACATTATTAGGACTTCTCTTTTCCACAGGTATATTTGTAGGATGGTGATATCATCACACTTAACAAAGGTTAGGTTTCCACTTTCGAGGTCTCTTACTACTCTTCTACAATGTTGCTCCTTTCCAAGAAGGCAACACACACACACACACACACACACACACACACACACACAGTTATCCAGTGCAGGATTCAAACCCCTACTTAACTACTTCATGATACTAGAAGAGTATGCATTAACATGACGCGCTATGCACATTATTGGGAGTATTCGTTTCCACAGCTATATTTGTAGGATGGTGACATCATCACACTTGACAAAGGTTAGTTTTCTGCTTTTGAGGTCTCTTACTACTCTCCTAAAATGTTACTCCTTCCCAAGGAGACAACACACATACACACAGTTATCCAGTGCAGGATTCAAACCCCTACCTACTTCATGATACTAAAGGAGTACACATTAACATGACACACTATGCATATTACTGGGAGTGCTCTTTTCCACAGGTATATTTGTAGAATGGTGACATCATCACACTTGACAAAGGTTAGTTTTCCGCTTTTGAGGTCTCTTACTACTCTCCTAAAATGTTACTCCTTCCCACGGAGACAACACACATACATACAGTTATTCAGTGCAAGATTCAACCCCCTACCTAACTACTTCATGATACTAAAGGAGTACGTATTAACACAACGCACTATGCACACTACTGGGAGTTCTCTTTTCCACAGGTATATTTGTAGGATGGTGACATCATCACCTTGACAAAGGTTAGTTTACCGCTTTTGAGGTATTACTACTCTCCTAAAATGTTGCTCTTTCCCAAGAAGAAAAAACACACACACAATTGGCCAGTGCTGGATTTAAACCCCTACCTCACTACTTCATAATATTACAGGAGTAGGAATTAACACGATGCACTATACACATTACTGGGAGTTATCCTTTCCACAGGTATATTTGTAGGATGGTGACATTATCAGACTTGACAAAGGTTAGTTTACCACTTTTGAGGTCTCTTACTACTCTCCTAAAAGGTTGCTCCTTCCCAAGGAGACCACACACAAACACAGCTGTCCAGTGCAGGATTCAAACCCCTACCTAACTACTTCATGATACTATAGGTGTACACATTAACATGACACACTATACACACTACTGGAAATTATCCTTTCCACAGGTATATTTTTAGGATGGTGACATCATCAGACTATACGAAGTGGGTTACATTAGGTGACATTAGATGGGCTACATTGAAGGAATGTCTAAACACTTTGGGCATGTGATCATCAAAGGTGAGTTTACTATCTACCTGTGTCCCCAGGGCCATAATGACTTTCTCTGTACATGCTGGATTGCCACTTATGTGGTAATTTGTGTGCACTTTGTTTTAGCCAAAGGGGATGACTATGCATTCTTTGCCATTCAGCTTGAGGGCATTGTTTTGACACCAGGTATCTGTCTCTGTAAGACACTTCTGGAAGATGTCTGTGTCAGCTGTACAGTCGATTATGGACCACAGTTACCATTCATCTGCAAACCTGTTCAGTCATACACCTGCCATGCTTCCCTGTACCTCTGAGCAGTATCTACTGAACAGGTGGGGTCCCAGGACCAAGACATGTGTGATGCCATTTGTGACTGGCTTAGAGTTGGACATGGCACCCACAACTATGAACATGTGTGTTTGATCTGAGAGCCACTTGGCCACCCATCCTGTGACATAGCTGTTGATGTTCAAGCTGGTACACTTGTCCATGATAACAGAGTGGGGAATGGTGTAGTAAGCCCTTAGTGAGGTCCAGGTGGGCTGTGTGGACTACTTTCACCTCCATCTATGTTCATGGTAACTGTTTTAAATAAGTCAACTAGGTTTGTGAGCCAGGCTCTGCCTTTAACAAGGCAAAGTTGTGTAGAGTCCAGTGTCTGGAGATCTCAGTGTATGGGTTCCATGACAATTGGCTCATTAGCTCTGTAGACCCGGCTGAGTACACATATTGGGCAATGGTTTACAGGTTCTGTTTTGGCACACCCTTTGTGGAGCTGCATGACTGTTAGTGTATGCCATTCTTTGGGTACATAGCCTGTGGTATGGTTGAGTCTGGACAGTGAATGTAGGTGAGTGTGTAGTTCCTTATGGGCCTAGTGTAAGATGCAGCCTGGGACAACACACAGTCACATTGATGCTATGTTGTTAGCTTTGGTGAGGGCTGTCTTTACCTGCATGTCCATGATGTCTGGGTCTCTGCATCCTTCTGTGATGGACACAGGCCCTTTTGGGGGTGATAGGGGGGAGTTTACACTGAACTTGTCCCCCTGGATGTGGGCAATGAAATTTGGTTTGGTGTATTTCATTCCTTTTTTCAGTAGCTGATAGCATATTTGGAAGTTGACACCTACATGTCTGGTATAGCTACCGAAGCCTTTGTGGTTGTTATTCTTACATTCCTTGGCTATTTGTCTTTAGAAACCGTCCTTGGATTATTTTATGAGCGATCATTGTTTCTTCCTGATAATGATCAGTGATGCCTTTCCTTTCGTGAAGTTGGATCTATCATGTGTTTGTTTCCTCCTTCTCTTGTCTAGCTTATTTATGGACAACAAACACCTGCTTGTTGTCCTATTTTTGGAGGAGTGCATCTTGGTTTTATTTGTGATATCTCATTCCATGCATCCCTGTAGATGCTCATAGGATGCACTTGTAAATGTTTCTGCAGATTGCATACCATTATCCTATAGCAAGAGGTCTTTGGAGCTTTCCACTTTGGTCTTGGGAAGTGTGCAGTTTGCTTTTGCAAATGTCTTCACAGTGGTTTCATTGACTGGGTGTGGGTGTGGGATGTGGATGTCCAGTGTGATTACTTCAAGATCTGATATTCCCAGCGAGGGGTGTTTATCTCTGTTGTGGAACACTGGTACCCCATGTTGGTGATGATCATGTCCAGTATGTTGTCACCTCTAGTGGGCATGCTGACCAGCTGTTCCAGGGTGTTAGAGTTTCTTAACTGTAGGACACATTGGGCAAAGGACATTGTATACAAGTAATTCACCCACTCAATGTTTGGGTAGTTGTAATCTCCTCATATAATGGTGTTTGATAGGACCTTTATATTTGCCAATGTTCTCCGGAATACTGAGTGAGGTTCCTGAGACAAGGTACATGATCTGTAGCAGGCTACAATCTGATGGGCAGCTTTGCACAATGTTAGTTGCACTTGCATGGTCTCCAAGGCCTCATGCTGTGCCAGTAACCTGAAGGTGTGGATATCCATAAGGTAAATGACTACACCCCTTCCTTTTGTATTTCACTCGTGGTTTTGGGTCCAAAGGTCAGAGTGATTGTGAGTGTTTTACGTGGATCATATCCAGCAGCTCTGTGTTTGACATAGCTTTGTATGTTAGGCAGTGAACACCTCTGAGTAGGCGATATGCAGGGGAGTACAAATGGAGAATTTTGCAATGGTCTGTGTATGCCATGTATTTCAGGCCACTAATGCTCTTTGTGAGGTATTGCTGCTGGCTTTCCAGTTGTTGTAGTTGTCTTGTGAGGTACATAGCAACAGTGGTGTTGTACTCTTTTATAGTTCTAGTGAGTGCTGAGTAGAGGGGAACAATGTCCTCTTCTACTCTGCATGAGACACATTTTGTGATGAGGTGTGCCACATAAGAGGGTTTCCTGACTACTGTGGGAATGTGCTTATCACAGTTGTAGCCACTGTCCACCTGTGACCCAGGGTCTCTTGTCACACTTACAGTGTGAAGTATACTACCACCTATGTTGTAGTTCTTGGCTACAGAGATTTTAACAAAGGTGATGATGATAATGCACCTTTTGGCATTGAGCTACAGCCCATGGCTTGGACAACAGCCATCTGTCTCAGTGAGGCCCTTTTGTAGGATGTCCACATCTTTAGTGTTTACAATGATGGCTCCTAGTTTGCAGTCCTCTAGAAACTTCAGTAGCCACAGACCTTCCATGTTACTGTTTACTTCAGGGAAGTAGATACTACACAGCCTGGGAAGTTATCTAGTCCCATGGCTGCTATGATACTGGCTTCAGAGACTGCTTTTTACCTGTGCAGCCGTGATGACAGCAACTTTGCAGTCTTCCATTATAGACATGTGCTCTTTCATGGGTGAGAGGGGGGTAAAGTTAACACTGATCCTATCTGCCAGGATGTTGTCAATATCAGTTGGCTCTGTACATTTAGTGCCATTGAGCTGTAACTCAGAACAGATCTGAGTGTAACCATCACATGGACCTGTCTGTTGGGCAGAGATCTCCTGCATAGACAGTATGCAACAAAGTACAGCTTGGGTTACTTTCATTCTTGTTGCATGGAGCAACTATTTGAGGCCAGTAATCCTCTTAAGGTACTTCATTGGTCTTTCTAGCTGCTGAACATGCCTAGTCAGATTAATCTCAAGTGTGTTGTGGTACTCTCTGACAGGTCTGATGACTGCTGAGTAGTGGCAACCTCCTTTGACCTACATGCACAGAGCTTGGCAGTTTGTGTGAACACATAGCAGGATTTTCAGACCACTTTGTGAATATGTTTCTGAAAGTAGAGATGACTATACACATTTGTCCATAGATCCCTTATTATCACATCCTATTTAGCCTAAGTGTGTGAGCATGCCCAGTATGACGTTTCAGTGTGATGCTGAATGAAATCCACTACATTTGTTGGAGTGTGTGAGCACGCACAGTATACACATTTATACTATATGTGTATGGTAAATCAAGTTGCATTTTTACAGCAGGGCTCACCTTTGTGTCATAGATCAACAGGGATCATGCTGTGCCTGCAGGGCTCCCATGAGACACTTTGCATAGACTTATCAACATTTCTACATACAGGAGGAACAGCTATTCTTTGCACATTTCTACCCGTGGGCACAACAGATTGTTACTGTGGGTGTACATAGGATGTGGGTTTCACCTGACACTTATACACATTTGCTGTGCCTGCACTGCTATGTACAGGACACCATTACACTCTGTACTGTTGCCTATCGTACTGGCTTGTGGCATACTACTGTACTACAGATCTTAGTGTCCATTGTCACGTATATTAGCTTGCGACTTCATAGCCTACACAACCCACATCACAACGCCTAGCCTGATGTTCACTGTCTGCATAAGCGTGTGGGGCATGATACAGCATTGCTTTGTGTTTGCATTAATGTACAATTGTCCTGCTGTGTCTGTACCATTGTAATGCTATCATGGCTTAGTGGTTCAGTACTGTGACTATAGTGCACAGTATCCTGGGTTCAAGCCCTATCACTGCTTTTTATTTTCACGCTGGCCAGACCAGACTGCTTAAGGAAGAGTAAAGCAGATATGAGCATGTTTAACTGACTTTGCTCAACTTTCCCTGACCTTGTCCAGCATTGCACGAGCAATTTTGTTTACATATACTAGATATTAGTGAAAGCTGCTTAGCACTGCTTTATATTGATTAAAACATGGCAATCATGCCTCAGGTGGTGTTGCAGGGCTTCCTATGTCGGATGCACATACTACACTGCCTATACATGTTTGGAAACAGGTAGTGTCAAGTTAGGCATCCCTTTTATTTTATATGTGAGTCAGAGAGAGGTATCATTTCCAGGGTTCCTACTGAGCCAGTGTATGTGCTATGCGTTGCTTCTTTGCCAAGGCCAAGGCATACTGGGCACACCTCCTTCTGCCTACTGGGGCAGGCTCAGGTTGTTCCTTCCCCGAGTCACACTGTGCCTGTGCAGGCCTTAGCAATGGTGGGGGGCTGTTTGGCCCTGCCCCGTGCTGTTCCTGCTGCAGCTGTTTTCACAGGATCATATTGTGTAGCATGGCACATACCATGACAATTTGGGTACATGTAGTTGGTGAGTACTGCAAGGCTCCACCAGATGTGTCCAGGCACCGGAACCGTGACTTGAGCATCCCAAACACATGCTCGATTACATTTCGTGTTTGTGCGTGTGCCTCATTATGGAGTTCTTGTTCAAATGTGTGTGCATTTCTGATGGGGGTCATCAGCCACGGCTCCAGTGCGTATCCAGCATCCCCCACTAGGTGACCATCAGGGATGTCCCCATTTGCAAATGTCTGGTACAGCTGTGACAGATGCCAGATATGGGAATCGTGGTAGCTTCCAGGGCAGCCAGCACACACATTCAGTATTATGCCCTGGGCATCGCACATGACCTGGCAGTTGATGGAGTGGAAGCTCTTGCAGTTGATGTAGGCCCTACCCCGCTCACCAGCTGGTGCTTTGATGTGTATGTGCGTGCAGTCAATTGCACCCACTACCTCAGGGTATTCTGCTATTTGCTGGAAGAGATGCATATTGCTGGCCAGTACCTCACGGGAATTGGGGAAATATACATGATCACCGACATGTGCTGACATGGCATTCAGGAACTGGTGCAGTACCCTGGATGCTGATGCCTGTGAAATCCCCATCATATCACCAGTTGGTCTCTGGAAGACACCTGTAGCTAGTATTCTTAGGCCAACACATACCTTGGTTTCCACTGGGATGGGTTCCCCTCTGTTGGTTCTGTGTGTGAGGCGTGGCCTGCACAGCTATAAAATTTGCTGCAGGGGCTCTCTGTCCACTCTATAGCACTCCACTATCTCCAGCTCATATAGCCCCTGGTAGGTTAACCTGGGTCAGTACACTCTTCTCTGTCTCCTCACTGTGGGTTGCTCAGCAGCATTCACAATGGCACCACCCTCAGCATCTTGCACATGTTGCCTTATAACAGCAATTGCAGCCCCTAACATTTTTATGTCTCAGTTTAAGATTTTTAAATTTTCACTTCTCTTTGTTGACTGCAGTGTTGCAATGTTTCTGAGAAAAAACATGGGGGAATGTTGTTTGTAGAGTTTTAAATGCTGGGCTGGGCTGGGCTACTGTACTGCCTGTGTAATTGGCTGATTCTGATTGATTTCACCTGGCAGCTCTGCTAGTTCTCCTTGGTTAACTTCCTACTACTTCTTTTCCTTCCTTTTCCCTTTCTGTTTCCACATGGGGCAGCGCCACGCAAACAAGCGCAAACATGCGCACACGAGCACAAACGCGCGCACACAGGCTTACACAGGCTTACACAAGCTTATACAGGCTTAGGCGGGTGCACATTTGTGTATACAAGCTCAGACAGCCTTACACAGGCTTACATGGGCGCACACAGGCTTAGACGGATTTACACATGCGCACACGCGCGCACACAGTGTAAGCAGCTTTGCAAGAAACTTTAGTGATAGCCATGGCATACACTTTCAGTTTCTGAGTTTCAGTTTAGACAACTGTAGACACACCTCTTTTAGTCCTGAGTAACTCACAGCAGACACATGCCACTCTGCTCCAATCAGCTTACAGTCTTTTTGATACATACCCCCTCATGATGTCACCCATCTTCTACTCTGTTACTCCCCTTATCCTACTCTTACACTGTAGGGACATGGTTCACATAGCAGAAAAAATTGGGATTCACTATCCTTATCCTCATTTGCATAGGATTGCCTACTAATGCTTGGTTACATCTCTTAGACTGAGCTTCCCCCCTTAGCAACCTCTACTCAGTAGCCATGTTGTCTTCAGCCTGCCATTCACTTGCATGGCAGTTGAATATTTTGAATAAAATACCTATTTGTGGCTTTTATTTTTTGTTTTTATGGTTTTTAGAGCGCAGCATGTTTGCGCTGTACTGCGCTATGCATAAACATCGGAGATCGAGGGAAAAAAAAATAATTTTTATGATTTTGCAACACATAAAAATGCCAATGGCCATATATTTGGCCATTGGCATGCTTCCTCAACTGGATGCATCCTTTATTTGGAGCTGTCATGGCTCCGTTTTGCTATTTGCAGAACAGTACTCATTTGCCAACTGAGTACATTTCTGCAAATAACACTACTCTTGCTCGGACAGGTTAGTGTTTCCTGGATCACAAATTTACCTCATTTGCATTGCTTTCAGCAGCAAATGAGGTAATTTGCATAAACTAACCCTGTCTGTGCAAGAGTCGTTGTAGGAGCTCTCTTGCACGCCCCTGCCGGCTGTTCCTGGATCGCTCGGCAGACATGTTGGCTGCATGGAGTCTTACTCTAGTCTTAGACTCCGTGCAAGCCTTCGTGAATCCGACCCAATGTCTGTCATTTAGTGACTTCATTCCTAAATGATTTGCCAGAAAACCACACATTTTATGAGGAACAAAACAAAAATAAGAAGCAAATATCTATTCATTCTGCAAAAATATGGACAGCTGAGATGTATAGTTCAACCGGGGCTATCTGAGTTTGCTGCCCTTCCCCTCTCATAATCATGGTCGATTGGAGCCTCCCCCCCACAACCATTCCAATGCCCCATTTCTTGGTTATTTTGCCCCATTTACCATAAACACTGTAATGTGCATACTGCTTTACTTCTGCGATGATTTGGATTTCATTTGAAAGTTTTATTTTGCATTTTTACAGCACAAACCCCAATAGATATCTACTAAACAAAGCAATGCAGTCTTACAATGAAAACAGACTTAGCATTAAAACTTCTCTGCCCTTGAAACTCACATGCATCGAAACAACATTGAAACCCATATTCAAAGAAAATACATTTTGCCAGTGGCAGCTAAAGATTAACTTTGGGCTGTTTTCAAATCATAGGCCCCTTGAACACGAAACATGCACATGCTTTTTGATACACCTTCCCGATTGTATTAAATTGTATTCCTTGTACAATACAGTACAGTTATTAGAGGGCATTTTAAATTTATTGTTTTGAACATTTTTCCAGTAAACAATGAAACAAAATGCATGCACCAATGACAAAACTACCCAATTCAGAACATTTCCATCATAAAAGTCTACTCAACCTTCTACAGTCCACCAGTATCAGTAAATATGCACAATCTCTGAAGTAGTAAAAGTCATCTAAATAATTCCACATTAAAGAAATCTGTAACAATGAGGAGGTTGCTGCTTGCAAACAACTTTATATGTCATTGTTTATTCATCTACAAATTAAGTGCCTGTTGCCCTTGAGGAATAAATTGCTTATGTTGCATTCATTAAAAAAATGATAAGCTAGTAATATAGCAATAGGGACTGTATGGCAAACTGATAACAGGTTCATAGTTACTACTCTAGGTACCGTCACCAAAAAGGACTGCAGCATCCACCCACTTTACAACACAGTACAGTATCAGCAATGCATCTATCTACTGTGGGAGTAGAACCCACAGCCTTCTGCATCAAAAGCAAGTACACTACCTGTTGTGCTATTAACAATGCACACCGACTCTGAATAAGCAGCACTAAAGTTTTGTTCCCCTGCAGCTCTCAGCTCCTTGTAAAATCTACTCAACATGCAGTTTTATCTCTGAACTTTGCAGCACAAGAAATCTGGAAAAAGCCGAAATTTATTGGGGGGGGGGACAAAAACCCAAAAAACAGAGACACATTTTAAACATTGCTTGTATAATGTTGGAAAGTTGCTAGAATAAAATGCTGTGTTACCACCATACATTTCACTGCCACATCTTTAACCCAGGGGACCCTGTGCAAAACAGTCAGAGAAACATACCACTATGTCAAATCAGCTGTTTTGTGAAAGAGAGGAAGACAAACTTAAATGGCTACCATTTAGTCAATTCAGTTCTCACCATAGCTGTCAACCTCTTAGCACAAAACACCTGAACAAAGCCAATAATGGGGGAATACAACCCCCAAACATATTAAGTGAATTCAGTTCTCACCATAACTCTCAACCTCTTAGCAAAACACATGTGGACAAAGCAGTAATGGTGGGGGATACAGCCCCCAAACATTCAGTGAATTCAGTTCTCACCATAGATAGCTCTCATCCTTAGCACAAAATACCTGGACAAAGCCAATAATGGGAGAATACAGTCCCAAAAATAGGGACAAATTTCAAATATCCATGTTATAAACTTAGACAACTGCTAGAATAAACGGTTTTGTGTTACCATGTACTTTCTGAAGAATATGAGGTCTGAAATTCAAATGCCTGTTATTTTTAATCATTTAACCAGGAAACTAGTCTGACTTGGAACAAAAGACAATTTTCAGCAGAGCTGGGAGAAACTCCAGACACATCTTTGTAAGATGGGAGGACATGCAGACTCCACACAAAAGGCACCCAAGCCAAGAATCAAACCAGAGAACATGTAGCTGTTAGGCAGCAATGCAACCAGTGAACCACTGCACTACAGACTTTGCAAGGAAAAATGTAACTACAGAAACCACAGATTTTATGAGGAACAGAACAAATATGAGGCAACGATCTGCAAATTTTTTTTAGAAATGGTGGTGGATAGGGAATTCAGGTCCTTGTCACCTGCATCCAAGGTACAGGATTTAAGCCTGAGTATCTCTACCCACCACCATTTGTTCTCTCTAGCCACCAGTATATAGCAACTGGGGCATTACACACACACACACACACACACACACACACACACACACACACACACACACACACACACACACACACACACACACACACACACCATGTACCTGCAATCTGACCGGCGACCATTTCCACACCTACCCGAAGCCTTTGTCCAGTAGTATAATCCATGTCATGAAGCCTTCACCTACCTGCTGTAAAAAATGTGTCCAGCAGTATAATCCACATGTATCCAGCCAGCGACCATTTCCACACCTACCCGTTTCACGAACGAAACCCACGCAGCAGTGAAATCCCCACGAGAGCTCACGCCTCAGTCCTCATTGGTTCTGCCTGCAGGTGAAGCAGTCTGGAGCTCCTCTGTTCTGTGCAGTCATCACCACACAGATTCCTGGGTATCTCACCGCACAGATTCCTGGGTATCTCTTTGTATCTGGACTGCTGACAAAGGCAGTCTGAGTTCCACAATGTCTCTGCGCATGCGCAGAGGTGTCAGGACTCGTTATTATTTTTTTGTTTGTTTTGTTTTCTTGTTTCACAGATTTTTCTTTTGTTTTTTCTAGGTGGGAGGGCTGCAGTCCTGCAGTCCTATAGCACGAGCCACCCCTGCTTGGATGTTGTTTGGGATGTTTTCAGGTACCTTAATATTTATGGACATCAGACTTGATTTTATGTCCTGTGTTACTAAAATATAGCCAAACAATCCACTTATTCTATACTAATAAAGTAAAAAAGAAAGTCTAACACATGGTATGTTTTACATCTAGTGGTGGTTTGGTTTTATTGACCTGGATTTACCAATAAAGATGTAAAAAGTAAAAGTCATGGGCATCTAAAAGACATGTAAGTCATCAGGAGGTTATTTGCATATATCCTTTGATCTTCCACTACCAGAGGTTTATGTATTACTCAATGAAGACTCTAGCTTGGAGTGGACTTTGCTGAAAAAGCTCTTCTTATAATTTTTACTTTTAGACAGTTGCTTACAGTGAGCAAACTGCTCTTCGACAACCTGTTGCTCACCTATTCACATTATAGAGCTTTCAGATTTCAGGCTGGTATGAGCCTAGCACTGAGAAGCTTATTGCCATCCATCACTGAAAATGATGCCATAATATGAGCAAAAAATTATTGATTTCAGCATCTGGCTGTCTTTCTGGTTTTATTCTAACCGGATCTAATATTTGTCAGTTTAGGAGGACATGGTCAACAGACCATGTTACCTTGCTAAGGATGGTCTGCACCTTTTCTTTCTAGGCTTTTGAATGCTAGTTAAGGCTTTGTCCACCCCCATAGTGCCTCTTTAGGCAATGCCAAATTGACAAACATACCTACATCGCAAAATCAGTGCTGTTACTGCTCAATGCCAGGAGCCTAAATAAAAAAACTGTACTCACTCCAAGCCCTCCTTACACTCAAAAATATAGACATCTGTGCAGTTACTGAGACATGGTTTAAAGCATCAGACAGTACCCCAGCAGTGCAGGGTTTCAGTGGCTTCTACACTTTTAGACCAGTAGCTGCACAAACAAGGGCTAAAGGTGGAGGTGTCTAACACTAGGGTGGTCAAGCAGGATGATGCGCTGGACTTTCTCCAAGTGCAGATCACCATAGCCAAAATCCCATATCATAGCCTAGCCAGCTATAGATAATCCTCCATGTCCCAGAAAGCTCATAATCCATACTTGGATCCACTGAAAACACTTAACATCTGACGTAACACCCTACTCATGGCAGAGTTTAATAGATAAGGAATCCTACATAGCCTCAAATCTACAGGCACAAAAGATTCCTGAACTTTTTAAATACAAAAACCCTTGATCAAACAGTGAATATGCCCACTGCAGACTCCAACATACTGGTTCATGTGCTCTCAAATATAGGAGAATGCTGCACCTCCCCAATGTCTCATCCTCCCTAGTAAGGTCTGACCATAATGCTGTCTCCTTTGAAATCAAAGCCAACTCTGTAATCCCATTAAATCCAGTAACAGTTAGGAACTATTCCAAGCCAAATTGCTTGTTATTAAGTGATGATTTATTTATTTATTTATTTAACATGTGTTTTCTGGGAAAGTCCAACTTGGAAAAAAGCCAATTTTCACCACAGGCCTAGGGAGAAATGTTCTAGACATATGTCTTTCTAACATGAGAGGGAGCTGGAGCACTCTAAGGAAACCCACAGGAATGCAGGGAGGACATGCAGACTTCACACAGAAGGCACTCCAGCTGAGAATCAAACTAGAGAACCTCATACTGTGAGGTGACAATGCAACTGCTGCACCACTGTGCCAGCCTTAAAAATATTTATTTATCAAAATTTATCAAAATTCAGTACTCCTCCAAACCAAGAGAACACACCAGACTTTGCTGAATTGCTCTCAGATTTTGTTCAACCATGTCAGTGGCTGGATAGAGGCTGCTGTACCTGCCAGAAGTAAGCCCAAAACTAGCCTCAGGAACAAACTGCCCTGGCACCATCCAAAACTAAACGCAATATACAACAACAGGGAAAACAAATTTGGCAATAATCAGGAAGGTTAATTCCTATAAAGATAAAAATTCTCATCAAAGTAAATAAGCAACTAAGAGGGCTAATTAGGTCAAGCAAAGCCAAGTTTGAGATTAAGATATCCTCCCAGGTAAAAGATAACCATAAGACCTTATACAGCTATATCAGAAACCTCAAGGGCAGCACTCAGCAATGTGCTGAACTGGTGGTTATAGTTGCCACATTCTCTGAGCCTGGTGATATAGCAGACCTGTTAGTGGACAAATTCAATACCAGTTTTATCCCCCCTTCACCCCACCCGTTCCCCTCAATAATAACCCCAAACATAGCCCCTCTAAATGTAGCTAGGTAGCATGTACTGGATACACTCACTAAAGCCATAAGCATGGCCTCATATTGGCCCTGATAACATCCAGGATGCCTCCTGAATAGTCATAGTCTAAAATACGACTTAGTTCTCCTGGAGTCATTATTTAATTATAGCCTGTTTTAACAGGCTTTGTGCCACACAAATGATGGTCCCCTCCCTCCATAAGGAGAATCTTCAGCAGATCCTTGAAACTACAGTGCCCTTAGTCTGACTAATCTTATTCACAAAGCCAAGGAAAGAGTTATTAATGAAATTATCAACAAGGACAAAGGAGACCTCCAGATACTGGATCCATCCCAGTTTGGCTTTGTTAAAGGAAGCTCATGCTTACTGAATCTGATGGACTTCTTTGAAAAGGTCACTAAGGCAATGGATGAGGGGAAAAGCAGTGTATATTGCCTACCTAGGTCTGGCTAATGCAGTTGATACAATACCCCATTTGGGCATTGTCAATAAACTTACAGAACTATGTATAAACCCTTTTATAACATGCTGTATAGCTAGCTTGCTCACTGAAAGCACCGATGAATTGGTGAGGCCACCTCCACAAAGTGGCCAGTCACCAGTGAAGTCCCCAGGACACTGTGGTGGGTGAACTCCTCTTCATCATTTACTTCTTGAATCATTATCATCATCTTTCGACTGTTCCCGTTGGGGTTGCCACAGCTGATCATATGTTTCCATTTCTTTCTGTCCTCTGCATCTTGCTCTGTCACACCAACCACCTGCATGTTCTCTCTCACCACATCCATAAACCTTATCTTAGGCCTTCCTCTTTTCATGTTACTTGGCAGCTTCATCCTTAACATCTTTTTCCCAATATACTCTGCATCCTTCCTCAGCATATGCCCAAACCAATGTAATCTTGCCTCTCTGGCTTTGTCTCCTTCCAAACTGGGCTGACCCGCTAATATACTTATTCCTAATCCTGTCCACCCTCATCACACCCCAGTGCAAATCTTAACATCTTTAACTCTGCCACATCCAACTCTAACTCCTGCCTTTTTGCCACTGCCACTGTCTCCAACCCATACAACATTGCTGGTCTCACTAGCCTCTTGTAGACCTTCCCTTTCACACTTACTGGTACTCGTCTGTCACAAATCACTCCTGACACTCTTCTCCACCCACTCCATCCTGCCTATACTGTCTTTTTCACCTCTCTTCCTCACTCACCATTATTCTGAACTATTGATCCCAAGTATTTAAACTCATCCATCTTCACCACCTCTACTCAATGCATCCTCACCATTGCTCTATCCTCCCTCTCATTCACACACATATATTCTATCTTAGTCCTCCTGACCTTCATTCCTCTTCTCTCTAGAGCATGTCTCCATTTCTCCAGGATCTCCTCCACCTGTTCCCTACTCTCACTATAGCTCACAATGTCATCTGCAAACATCATAGTACACGGGGACTCCTGTCTGCCCTCATCTGTCAACCTGTCCATCACCATTGCAAATAAGAAAGGGCTCAGAGCTGATGCTTGATGTAATTCCACCTCCACCTTAAACACATCCGTCACTCTCACCGCAGACCTCACCACTGTCACACTACCCTCATACATATCCTGTACTACTCTTACATACTTCTCTGACACTCCCGACTTCCTCATACAGTACCACAACTCCTCTCTAGGCACCCTGTCATATGCTTTCTCTAAGTCAACAAAAACACAATGCAACTCCTTCTGACCTTCTCTGTACTTCTCCATTAACAATCTCAGAGCAAACATTGCATATTCTTCTTGAATGTCAAAGCCAATGAGTACACAGATGATTGCATACTAGGAGCAGTCTCTGTATCCCCCAAGACAAAAGCACCCTTCAAGAAAGTCTAACACAGACAGATTTAAAACTCAATACCAAGAAATACATTATAGTATCTTTTGGGAAGCCTGACACCCTGAGTAACTACTTCATAAATAAAACACCCTTAAAAGTTGATTCAGCACTCAGGGATTTGGGAATTCATATAGGCAGCACCTAGCCTTCGACCAACAGGGGTCCAAGGTAGTAAGAAAATTCTTTAATGCTGTGAAACTTATAAGCAAGGGCATGGCACCTGAGTCCAGAGAGAGAGATTCATATCACAGTACTCGGCCCTTATCAGGCCCATCACAGAGTATAATGCCCCTTCCTTATGAACCTGACCAGAGATAACAGCAACTGGAACATCCACAAACATTCCTACAGGGTGTCATGAAAGGAGATACTGCCAGCTCAGCTAGCTGGAATTTTGTAAATAATTATATGTCATTTATGAATATTAACATGATTTATATAGAAGTGTAACAAAAGGAGATACTGCCACCACAGCTGTCTAGAATTTTGTAAATGGTTATCTATCATTTGTGAATGTCAACATGCTTCATGTAACATACTTGTGTTACAAATGTATTAGAACTGTATGTTATGTGGATATCAAACTGCTGGTACAGAAGTGTGTGTGAAAAGGGTTTGTAAAGTACTGAGCTTAAAAATGTGGCCACAGTGTACCCTGCTGGATTAGAACAGAAATGTGTATACACTATTGTAACTGTTTAGATGTATGTATTTTAACAGTGGAAACTGGAATACAGGAGGTTAATTTTAGAAAAATAGCTGAAAATTTTAATTACTTTATGACCGCATAATAAAAGGATGTTATCTTCCAGGTTCAGTGCAGTAACAGACACAATGTCTAGAACTAGAAGTTTTTTGTATTGTCTTAGAAGTATTTGTTGTTTCATCACTTCCGGGATTTGCCTTAAATCTAAGAAAGCCCTTGTTTATGTATTTTTAAGGATAGATGCTAAATGCTACCAGCTGGTATCAATGGTTGTTTTCAGCCTTGGAACTGAAGTCAGATGACAAGAAATGATGTCATTCTGTAAGTATCCCAGCAGTAATATTTAGGATATTAATTTGGGAAGTCTCTAAGAGAGAGATAACATTTTGTATTTTGTCTTTGACCTGATAAGAACATCCACTCACATCTGCCTGCTTGCTCTGTAAGTAAGTTAATTAGGGTACAGTAATTTCTCTTAGATACAGTCAGGAATATAATGAAGTATAGCTTAGATATTTTCTTCATTTATTTGAGACTGTCCTGTAGTGTTGTTTTAAATATTTCCTGTGATTTTAAAGTCTGATGTAACTGTGATTATTGAGTATTTTCTTGTTATTTTATTATTTGTTATTAAATATATTTAAACCTTTCATTGTAGCTGATATGTCACCTCACAGTAAAACGCTGTCCGGTTCGATTCTCAGCTAGAGCATCTTCTGCATGGAGACATGCGTAAATGGGCGTACCTTCGTTGAAGGTTGTGCATCAGGTCTGGCAAGCTGGTACGTAAAAATCAACTGTCAATCATTAGTGGACCGGAGTTCCGCTGTGGCGACCCCTAACCTGGAAAAGCCAAAAGACACAAACAAATTGTAGCTGATATTTTTGAGACCTATTTAAGTTCTGAGAGTACTTGCATAGTTATTTGGTGACACTTGGGCTACTCCTAATAGCCTTGCTTTTGGTCAAACTACCTTTTGTATTGACAGTAAGATTGGACACCATTTGTTAATGGCTTTAAAGTAGCTGATAAGGACATGGCTGGTGGCAGTGATAACTATCTTGTAGTCTGGGCAAAAGAGTGTATAGCTAGTAAACCTGTGCCAGCATTTCCCAGGTGACAGTGTGTGTTTGTGTATAAGTCAAATGTCAAAGAATGTGTGTGTCAGCTACATGAGCAGGGACACGAAGCACTGGTTGGACAGAGAGGTTGTTGGAGGTCTTGGCTTGGCCACTCAGCAGAGATCTCAACTCTATAGCTGTGCCAGTGCGGATTCTTACTGGGGATCTGGAGAAAGTGGGAGAAACCAGCCCCAGACTGACTGTGGTCTCTCTCTGCTCTCAAGAGAAATTGCACTTGATGCAGAGAGCTGCATTTGGAAATGCTGTGCGTGTATACTTGTCATCCTCCCAATGTATGTCCCCCCACTGGTGCTAGTCATGAGGATTGAGGCTCTTTGATTACTGAGCCAGTGGTGGGACATTCAATTGGAAATAAATGCAATGTCCTACTCTGATTACCTCAAAGTCCCGTATCTTTACTTGGTATCATATAGACTTCTGAGAGGTGATTTTTGCCTGGCATACAAGGCATTCTTGGACCCTCTTTTGATAAATCCTTTGCACATCCACAAAACAAACAGCATCAGATCTTCTAGATTAAAAGACCTCAATTTTGCTTGTAATGTAAATAGGATATGTTGGAAAGACAGATATGTTTATTGGGGAATTCCCATTCTCTGGAACAGGGTCCCATTCCATGTCAAGCAGAGTACCTCCCTATCAATATTTAAGTGCAACTTTGTTCAGTGGATGGGTAATCAGAAATTCACCCCTGGTCTGGCTCCTACATTTCTGGAGGGCAGGAAGCCAGTAAATCACTCCCAATAAATCAAATATAAATCAAATTTGTGGGTCACATTTGGGTTCACGGCTAGGCTTTTAAAGGCCCTAGTAGTCATTAGTCTAGTATAGACGTATGAACTTTAAGTGACATATTTGTGAAGTCTAAATTTGCAGATTGAGACAATTGTTTGGCCAGCCCCTCAAGGCTTTTATCTGACCTTTCCCCTCTGACCTTCTTTGCATGTGAACTTATGCTTTCCTTTAATGTTTTCTTTTCCTGCCTTTGCTGCCTTCTGTTCACTGACTGATTCATTCCTTCATTTTGTTCTTCTCATCCTTCACAAAGCCTACCAAGAGGAAGGACTTCCATCACTCAAATGTCACACTGAGGTGCAGACCCTGTTAAAGATTGTTTGACATGAACCTTACAGAGTCAGTCAATTGCTCCCTCTGGAGTATGGAAGCACCTTCTCAGTCTTTCATCCACTACTACCAAGAATGCTGGATAGGCTACCAAGGACATAATAGAGTGCTGTATGAGTTCATCGCACAGGGTCTGTATTAGAACATTGAATATTTAACAGTTCGAATCACTAAAGGTTGACCTTTAGGGATCGAACTATTAAAACATCGAATGTTCAGAAAAAAAATAAAAACAACAACAAAAAAAAACTAAACGGTGTACGCAGGAGGGGCAAGCCCACCTGCAACCCCCACACTCCCCTGCTACTTAAATATACCAACTCTGAGATCGCACTACATTGATGTAAATGGAAATCTCCCCTTACGGAGATTTCCGTTTACTTGTTCAGTGTTCTGCAGTTTCACTATTCTCGTGCCAACAATGTCAGATTCAACATTGTCGCCTTTCGAGAATTTAATATAGACCCCAGGGCACACTGGTTCATAGGTTCATAGGTTGGTAATAGGCTATCAGCCCTAGGGCCTATACAAGCCTAGCCATAACAATTCCCTGGCTATTTCTTCCCACATTATTTACTTTCCTGGACCCCTGTCTAGCAGGGTGACTAACATGATCCCTGGGGTGAATTTCCTTTCTCCCATCCAATCTTTGACATGGCCTTGTATGTTAAGCAGAAGATCGCCTTAGTAGGATATGTGACATGTGACATAGTATTTGTTTTTTTTTTGTCAGGTAAGTAAGCTTTTTCAGTGTCATATAACAACTTAGAGTAGCCCTAGTAAACTCAGATAACCATAGTATCCACTCTAATGCAGTGTGTTATATATGCATTTGACAGGTTTATTGAATGTATAATTACCTATGCCTAATTAACTATTTATATTACAATCACTAAACAATCCAATTAAGAATCCATTCACATTTAAAGTAATAATATATTATTCTGTAAACACCAACTCACACTAAATGCAATGTTATATATACAAATTATGTTTTCTAACTTACTGGATAGAGTAATAAAAACATACAGTCACAATATGTAAGAACATTTACTAAAATAGTACTATAATGTTACATCAGCTTATTTACTTAAATATAATTTTGTTAAAAACGTATTCAAGTCCATATTCATTCTATTTATATGTTTAAAGTGTTACTTCATATGAAAATAAAACAAACACACAAATAACTAAATTAATAAGTTAAAAGACTATATACTGTATAATACACAAGCAACTGCATGATTTTATTTTATTTTACAGAATATAGTTTTCAGTGTTCACTTACTATCACAAGGTTTACTTATAAAGTGAACAAGGAAAAATAATGGTAAAATAAAATTTAGTTCTATTTACCTTGTTTAATTTTATTGCATTATTGTTTGAATACCTATATAGTATAGTATATGTGTCTTAACTCACCTAAATATATTTTATATATGTTTTTTTATTATTGTTGTTTTTTATATGTTTTATATGTGTGTTTGTTATATATTTTATATTATATATAAAGTTTGTTTGTACCCTACAAGGTGTAAAAGTAAAAAAATATATATAAAAAAATTATATGTATATATATATATATATATATATATATATATTATACCTATACCGAATGTATTGTAATACTAAAATACAACAATATAGGTGAATCCAACATATAAGATTTCAAAAAAATGGTTACACTCTTAGAAAAACATAACTAGTATACATACATTAAAAACAAACTGGGTACAGTAATTGCAGATTTAAAGTTAATCTATGGGAATTCTCTCAAGTTCAATTTCATTTACCCTCTTTTCTTTTATTTTATTTTCTGTCTAAACTTCTTAATTTCAACAAACAGCTGATATTACAATGTTTGTTTAAGCCTGGTTTTACAAAAGCATTTGTCCTCCACTGCCATGTCAATTCACGATCTTCTAATAATAAGTTATATGGGCCACCTCTAATATTAGTTTGAATTTGGTCAAATGCAATAAACTTAAAATTATGACCTGGGTTAGCTGAAATGTGTTTAAATAATGCATTTTCTGTCTTGTTGTTTGATATAGCATATGTATGTTCGTAGACTCTTTCTTTGAAGTGCCTTTCAGTCTTTCCTATATAGAAAGCTGAACATAACGTACATAAAGCTACATATACTATAAGTTTTGAATTACAATTAAGTTTGTATTTTATTTTATATTTTATATTGTTGATAGTAACATGTTCTCCACAAGCCATGTGCTTACACATATTACAGCTTCCACAGTTTACCATCCCTTTTCTTTTACTGAAGCTGTTTTTTATGTTTGTCTCCAGTATATTTTTCATATTTTTGCCCTTTCTGTATACAATTCTAGGCTGTTCTAAAAATTTAGAATTGATGTTTCTATCTTGTTGTATTATAACCCAGTTTTTAAAGAGTATATTTTTAATAATATTACTGTCCATACTATATGTTGTAATAAAACTTATTTGATACTCATTGGTATGTTGTACTTCTTTGTCCAATGTTTCTAGTTCAAATGTTGAATTGTCTAAGTTAACTATAGTTTCTATATTGTAGCATTGGTTGTCATGATGCTTTAAAATGGGTACTAGTATACCATTATATCTTTTCTGTCTTACTTCTTGAACTATGTCATTTATTAAGTCAATCGGATAACCTCTCTCAAAGAAAAATGTTGTCAATAGGTTGCATTCTGATTCAAAATCACTAGTGAGAGTAGTCATACAAGCTGCTCGAATAAGCTGTCCCTTCACTATAGCTTTCTTCTGTAAATAAGGGTGAAGACTTGTATAGTGAAGGTAAGAGTTACAGAAGGTGTCTTTAGGTGAGTTAAGACACATATACTATACTATATAGGTATTCAAACAATCTTCTTCTTCTTCTTCTTCGATCACCATGTCCGCACATTGAATGGCAGTGGAGTTTTACGGTGTCGAGTTGCCAGCCTGGCGCCCAACCTACCACAGAAGGCATACTCACACGCACACCTAGGGCCAATTTAGAGTGTCCAATCCACCTGCAGCATGTCTTTGGGATGTGGGAGGAAACCCAGGAGGACATGCAGACTCCGCACAGAAGGCACCCCAGCCGAGGATCAAACCGGAGAACTTCTTGCTGTGAGGCAGCAATGCTAACCACTGCTCCACCGTGGCCGCCCATATAGGTATTCAAACAATAATGGAATAAAATTAAACAAGGTAAATAGAACTAAATTTTATTTTACCATTATTTTTTATGTCGTTGTTTTCATTTTCCTTGTTCACTTTATAAGTAAACCTTGTGATAGTAAGTGAACACTGTAGACTTAAAAAGGAAATGGAAAACTATATTCTGTAAAATAAAATAAAATCATGCAGTTGCTTGTGCATTATACAGCAAAAAAGAAAGGATACTTATATAGTCTTTTAACTTATTAATTTAGTTATTTGTGTGTTTTATTTTCATATGAAGTAACACTTTAAACATATAAATAGAATGAATATGGACTTGAATACGTTTTTAACAAAATTATATTTAAGTAAATAAGCTGATGTAACATTATAGTACTATTTTAGTAAATGTTCTTACATATGTGACTGTATGTTTTTATTACTCTATCCAGTAAGTTAGAAAAAGTAATTTGTATATATAACATTGCATTTAGTGTGAGTTGGTGTTTACAGAATAATATATTATTACTTTAAATGTGAATGGATTCTTAATTGGATTGTTTAGTGATTGTACTATAAATAGTTAATTAGGCATAGGTAATTATGTCTGAAGAAGTTGCTCAAACATTGAGCGACGAAAAGCGCTTTACATTCAATAAACCTGTTTTGCTTTCACCTCCTGTGGCTTTTTGGATTTAGCCTTTTCTAGTGGACTTGTTTGCTTGGTAACCTGGTTTGTCTTTTCGTGTCGTATGGCTTCCAATGACCATAGTGAGGACGAAGAATGTACTTAGATGTCAATTTAACAGCCCTTATCCTGGCATTAACGGAGCGAGTCGACCAGTTATCATCGCGACTTGATTCACAGTTGTCTAACTGTAATTCAACTAACTCGCAAGCTTTAGACCAAGGTAACTTGTCTGGTTCTATTCCACCTGGTCAACGAACTCCGTTGATAATGACGGAGACGCCAAGTCTGTTTAACGACACCAGTGGTTTGAATTTGCCGCCAGATAGCGGAAGTAACATGCAGTCACAAGAACGGAATACTACCAGTAACGGCAACTGAGGGCAAAACAGCCAGCCAGCTACGGCAAATGTAAACTTAAGAAACTTGAATTATGCTAACCCCAATGACGAAGGGAATACTGAAAATAGAACCGAGCTTATATTGTTTAAAGAATGGATTACCAACACGAAAAATTTAATGTTTGACCATCAAAAAAATGCAGAATCACTTGAGGTTAGTGAACAACTACTAATAACTTGAAAGCTTTAGATGCAAAGCTACTTAAAATTATCTTGAACTTAACAGTTTGTTAATGGAGTGTATTATTAAACACTACAAACTGCAGATTATTGACTTTACTAGAGAAGTCGCAGAACTAAATGCTACTATTACAAACCACAATGACTTCTCCAGATATAAGTTTGAATATGATAGAATCTTTAATTCTATCGAACTACTGTTGACAAAATTAAAATCAAACAAAATTAAAAAACTTAATAGAGACAGACTGGCATATGACAAAGGCAGGGCTTATCCTAATCCACCTGGATCACAGACTGGACTTGCAAATATACAAGTCAATTGCCCTGAACCACTCGAACCACCTGCTGAAGACTTAGATTTTAGTTTAGAATATGAAACATCAAATTCTAATAATAGAGAGAATAACGTGAACAACAACACCTGGGCTGGACGACTTAGGAATGGAAAACAAGGTACTTCGAATGGAGGCCATTATAATGGTCATTACTCGAATAGACTTACACAAGACGAAGATCAAAACAACCCAAACTTGGGGGGCTATACCAAAGCGACATTTTGCCAATAATCAACATTTTAACAATAACCAATACCACCAAAAAAACAAATACCGCCCCTACAACATGCCCAAGAGATAAATAATGAAAGTACAAGACCTTCTGTTATACAGAATAAAGCAGGGGACTTTTACATTTATAATTTCTCTTGTATTGAAATAGAACCTACTTTGGTTGAACTTCTTGCTAAGGGACAAACTTTTGTCCCCAGCAAACATATGGATTTGGTACAATGTATTAAAGATCTTAAATTATTTGTTAGAAAATTAAATCTTAACTTACTTTTGGGAGACTCCCCAGTATTAACTAATTCACTTAAAGTAGTAAGTGAATACAACCCTACTTTACATCCAACACTATATATGTTTGAACAACTAATGGAATTAGACCTACATTGTATAAATAGCAACCCATATAACAAAATTTTCTGTAAAACATGGAAACCTAGTAACATCAGTAGTGATGAAACAACAGCTTTGTCTGTCTTTAAAACACTTGATATTAGAGCTATCAAGCCAGACAAGGGAGGGGGTCTGGCTTTATTTGATAATTACGATTATGTCAACAGAGTAGAGAAAGTTTTAGAAAATGAAACATACAGAAAGGTGTCTGTTAATGAGGTGAATACTGCCTATAGAATGATCAAGGGTTATTATAGTGATTTATTTATGGATGGATACATAGACTTAGACACATACCAATATATTACCATAAACTGGCCAAAGATCCCTATTATGTTCGCAATGCCTAAAATTCACAAAAATATTATGAATCCACCCTTTAGACCATTAATAGATGGACGCAATTCTATAACTTATGCATCTGCAAAATTAGTCGATATCATTTTGAAGAAATACCTGGTGACAGAACCATTAGTCTGCAAAGACTCGTGGTCTTTCCTAGAGAACCTTGATAGAACTATTTACAGAGAAGGAAATAACTTTCTCACTATCGATGTAATAGATTTGTATACGTCCATTCCTCATTTAGAAGCTATTGAATGGGTTAGCTTATTCCTTATTAAGAAAGGAGCACCAACAAATGAAATATTTACAGTTACAAATTTATTAGACATCATCCTGACAAATAACTTCTTTACTTTTAACAACAAGTTATATTTGCAAAAGTTTAGCCAACACGGTAATGGCGTATTGGGAAAATTATTACATCTTCCAGAACACCGAGTGGACTTCAAACATACAGTATTACACTCGGTTTCTTGACGATATCTTTATTTTATTTCAGGGAGACAAGAGAACAGCAGAACATTTCTTACTTTATCTAAATAATACCACAGACTTTTTCAAATTTACTTTAAATTTTCAAATGCAGTCTATAAACTATTTGGACGTAAATGTATCTAAAGACCAAGTCAATAGGCAGTATTTTGCCAAAATTCACAGAAAAGACACCTTCTGTAACTCTTACCTTCACTATACAAGTCTTCACCCTTATTTACAGAAGAAAGCTATAGTGAAGGGACAGCTTATTCGAAAACTACTCTCACTAGTGATTTTGAATCGGAATGCAACCTATTGACAACATTTTTCTTTGAGAGAGGTTATCCGATTGACTTAATAAATGACATAGTTCAAGAAGTAAGACAGAAAAGATATAATGGTATACTAGTACCCATTTTAAAGCATCATGACAACCAATGCTACAATATAGAAACTATAGTTAACTTAGACAATTCAACATTTGAACTAGAAACATTGGACAGAGAAGTACAACATACCAATGAGTATCAAATAAGTTTTATTACAACATATAGTATGGACAGTAATATTATTAAAAAGATACTCTTTAAAAACTGGGCTATAATACAACAAGATAGAAACATCAATTCTAAATTTTTAGAACAGCCTAGAATTGTATACAGAAAGGGCAAAAATATGAAAAATATACTGGAGACAAACATAACAAACAGCTTCAGTAAAAGAAAAGGGATGGTAAACTGTGGAAGCTGTAATATGTGTAAGCACATGGCTTGTGGAGAACATGTTACTATCAACAATAAAAAATATAAAATAAAATACAAACTTAATTGTAATTCAAAACTTATAGTATATGTAGCTTTATGTACGTTATGTTCAGCTTTCTATATAGGAAAGACTGAAAGGCACTTCAAAGAAAGAGTCTACGAACATACATATGCTATATCAAACAACAAGACAGAAAATGCATTATTTAAACACATTTCAGCTAACCCAGGTCATAATTTTAAGTTTATTGCATTTGACCAAATTCAAACTAATATTAGAGGTGGCCCATATAATTTATTATTAGAAGATCGTGAATTGACATGGCAGTGGAGGACAAATGCTTTTGTAAAACCAGGCTTAAACGAACATTGTAATATCAGCTGTTTGTTGAAATTAAGAAGTTTAGACAGAAAATAAAATAAAAGAAAAGAGGGTAAATGAAAGTGAACTTAAGAGAGAATTCCCATAGATTAACTTTAAATCTGCAATTACTGTACCCAGTTTGTTTTTAATGTATGTATACTAGTTATGTTTTTCTAAGAGTGTAACCATTTTTTTGAAATCTTATATGTTGGATTCACCTATATTGTTGTATTTTAGTATTACAATACATTCGGTATAGGTATAAAATATATATACATATAATTTTTTTATATATATTTTTTTACTTTTACACCTTGTAGGGTACAAACAAACTTTATATATATAATATAAAATATATAACAAACACACATATAAAACATATAAAAAACAACAATAATAATAAAAAAACATATATAAAATATATTTAGGTGAGTTAAGACACATATACTATACTATATAGGTATTCAAACAACAATGGAATAAAATTAAACAAGGTAAATAGAACTAAATTTTATTTTACCATTATTTTTTATGTCGTTGTTTTCGTTTTCCTTGTTCACTTTATAAGTAAACCTTGTGATAGTAAGTGAACACTGTAGACTTAAAAAGGAAATGGAAAACTATATTCTGTAAAATAAAATAAAATCATGCAGTTGCTTGTGTATTATACAGCAAAAAAGAAGGGATACTTATATAGTCTTTTAACTTATTAATTTAGTTATTTGTGTGTTTGTTTTATTTTCATATGAAGTAACACTTTAAACATATAAATAGAATGAATATGGACTTGAATACGTTTTTAACAAAATTATATTTAAGTAAATAAGCTGATGTAACATTATAGTACTATTTTAGTAAATGTTCTTACATATGTGACTGTATGTTTTTATTACTCTATCCAGTAAGTTAGAAAAAGTAATTTATATATATAACATTGCATTTAGTGTGAGTTGGTGTTTACAGAATAATATATTATTACTTTAAATGTGAATGGATTCTTAATTGGATTGTTTAGTGATTGTACTATAAATAATTAATTAACATTCAATAAACCTGTTTTGCTTTCACCTCCTGTGACTTTTTGGATTTAACCTTTTCTAGTGGACTTGTTTGTTTGGTAACCTGGTTTGTCTTTTTATATATGCATTTGACAGGAACTACTTTTTAACAGTATAGGAATGGAAACAACATAACACCTCACAAAGCCACCCTAAGCCAGGGATTTGCTTCCCCACATGATGAGTATGGTAAATGTCTCAACCCATTATTATGGGAGCACTGCTAGCAGACAGCAGTTTAGTATGTATGAAACTGAAGGGAGCTTGATGTAGTACATCTTCAGCAATGTCATATTTCCCAGTCAATAGTAATTTTTTTATATTATCCAGCTTAGACTTGGTCACCTATAACTCATGCTTAAGTTGCTGAATGTAAGAGACTTGTGAGGATATATAGTCCTGTTGCTGTTTAAGCTCCTTTTGTAGTTATTCAATATTAGATTTCAGCATTTGTAAATGCCTGTTTGTTAAGCCATGCCTGCACCTCCTAAGTTTCAAGAGACTGCAACTCTGACATTTTAAACAATTTGTGCATCGTATCCTTAATAGTAGAATGTTCCTTAAACAACAGTTGAGGCCTTGCTATGCCAGAGTTAGCCATTCTTTGATGATTTTCTTCTCTGGTGGTTCTGGTGGGTTTAAACTTTAATTTCTTATTGGAACAGCGGCAAGCTAAGAAAAATTCAGCCTTTGATGTTGGGTTCCAGGCCATAACTCTCATGTGATTATATTCAGTGCTGCAAGTTTCAGTTTAACATTGTTCTCATAGTTCAAAGTAACTGCACAGGGACTCAAAAGCCCATTACAACATAGATGCCAAGGTTGATGAATATACTAGTTTCCCCATCCAATTATCAAGTTGTTTTTTCATGTTGTTATGGATTCACTTTGACATATATACACAGGAAACCTATTCCACAGAGTAACCATTGAATGTAAAATATATCACGTTCTTAGTGTAGTTCTGCAATTATTAATTTTAAAAGTATGGTCTACATCTGTTGATGTACATTTATATTGAAACACATCACTGCGCATAAGTAAATGAAATTCCTCTTCATGAATGGACTTGAAGGCAAAGCACAGTTTGCCACATACATGGCTATTAGTTAATTGAAAACAGACCGTTATTCCCCCAGTCTAGCATTCATACTTCTGAACTGCACAGATTTTCACAGAATGTCCAGAATTTTATCTCATATTTTTAGTCTTTTCCTCATAACATTTGTGATTTTCTAGATTTTCTGTGGGAAATCAGAGAGGAATGAATTCACTAAATGACAGTCATTTGAGTTTCAGACTTCATATCCTTCAGAAAATGCATGGTAACACACCTTATTCTAGCAACTTTCTATGTTCTGTCCCTATTTTGAAGCTTTGCCCATCTATTAGTTTTGGCTATGTCCAGATTTGTTGGGCTAAGTAGTTGAGAGCTATGCTAACATTATAAGGAAGATGCCTGATAGTACAGTGTCTCTTAATAAACCTTCACTTCACTTCACAAAATAAGCATATCAAATTTGCTATAGACACAAAACAGTGAATTATGTCCAGGGCACAGGAATCAAGTGAGGCAAAATTCCTAAATAATAGTCCTATAATGTCATAGCTCTAGATTTTATAAAGTGCTTGATTTTAAATATTAAATTATTGATCACTACAATACCTAAATCTTTATAATTATCTAATTCATTAATACTTAATTTTCAATAGTGCTGCAAGTCAGTATAGGCCCCCCCCAAAAAAAAAGTCACATTTATCTCTGTTGATTTATCACCTGGTATCTACCAATTAACAAAAATGTTTTCAAGTTAAGTATTACATTTATGTATATCATCAGTACTGGTCTTGAGAGACCCAGTTTTTTTAATATCATCAGTATATTTTACCTGCCAATATAAAGTGGATATTGGAAACTGTGAAAAGACAGTATTAAACAGGAGCTCTGTACCCTTCCTGTGTTTCCATTTATTGAGGCTCTAATCCTAGCCTATTATAGATCCATGTAGAACTCCTGTCCAAATTTTTCCCATTTGGAAGAGAAGTTCATTCTTATGCTCATCTGAGATATTTTGCAGATGCCCAAGGCTTTCCTTTCACAACTGCAACAGCAGTTTGTGTGAGTTCCAAATACCTTGCAAGTAAAGTGGAATTTCAGCTGTAACATGCCAAACTAAGAAATTTGTTATTATGGCAACAAAACAATTTTGCAAGGAGCCAAGCTCCTGTATACACTTGGCATGGGGTGCTGCCTCCTTCCAAAGCCTAATAATTATTTATTAATGCTGAAATCACTGCAGGGTTCTCTTCCAAGCACTAAAACCTTCCCAAATGCATCACCAATATTGCACTATAGAATTACAGGAGTTATAGATGACCCAGTCTGGTTCTAAACGTAACTGTTTTCTTATAACCTTATTTAGGGGTCTTTCACTTGTTTCAGTTTATTTACCATTTGCTGCTTTAAAATTCTAGGAGTTAGTTTGTTATATATTATGCTTGTTTATTTTTCATTTACCTTGCCATGTAACCATCCCTTAATTAAGTAGATATTTTTATGTACTGATTTTAGATAAAGCAGTTATTTAATTCTTTTAAAAGCAGTGGAGATTAAATTCTCTAAATAAGTAATCTTGCAATGAAAAATGTGGTGCTTGGGCAGTTCAGGAAATAGAAAGTCATTGATGATCATTTCATTAAGCTGATTCCGGTGAATTAGGATCTGATGACTGTTTCACTGAATTGAAGAAGGGCTGGTTTACTGCATCTGAATAATATTTGGACAAATCAGTGATTTTAGGGTGAGAACTGTGGTCTAGAAATAGGTTAGCTTTAACACTGGTGTTAGGTTTAGTGTTAGATTCGGCACTGGAATTGTCTGTTTCATGAAGCCAATACATAAAACCGAGATTTTTACAACTACACATAGACCCAGGTACAACAGGAGCCAATAAGGATGTTAGTGGAGGAGTCTAACTTCCCACCCCTGGGTGGAGGGTGGCAACTGAACTCACTGCATGACTGGATCCGAGCAGAGGCACAAGATTTGCAAGCAGTAATTGGGTCCAGATGTGTATACCCACCATGCTGTATGTTTTACAGTAGCTACATGTTGCAAGTACGTTGGGGCGTGCAAAAACCTTGTGTTGGTGGTGTGGCATACATGGAAGCCAGACTGCCATGTAAGCCAGGGTAAACTACATCCACCCTCTAGATTTGCCTGAATGGCAGCATATCCTTTTGATAGCTAGTTCTTAGCCATGAAATTGGTTGCATAAGAAATAGTGTTGTCTGGAGACCCCACCCCCATGATGATGGAGGGTCCAAGTGGCCAGTGTAGAAATGAATGACAAGTTTGGAATGATAGTCAGTAGGCAGGGAGAGCAAAATGCACTAAGAAGGCTTGTGTGGGTTTGGATAAAATGTAGAATTAGGAGGTGTAGGTGCAACTGCGCTCATTATATGTATCTATAGGGATACCTGTTGTTTGCCTTATTTAAAACTGTGTTTGTAATTCATCAAAGCCCCCCATAAGTTACATGGGGTCAAGCCAACTGTCTCCATCTTTCTCAGTGCCACACTCCTTCCTTCTTTGACAGACATGTCTAGCTGTTACAGGTCCACTCTTGCACAATCCATCAAATGGTAAAAGAACAATTACTTTAAACAACATACCACTTTTTATTCCTTAATACATGCTGAATGATGATTTGCATCTAAATGTCATATAAGGGCCTGTTCTAATATTCATAATATTGTGAAGTCAAACAAGCAAAAAATATGTATTAACACTCAAAATTTTCTGCTGCTCTTCAAAATAAATAAACAAAACAGTATAACATAAAGCATGATTGCGAGTTAAAAAAGATAGTATTTGGCCTTTGAGGTGATAGGCTCATAAAAGGAAATGCCTATAAGTCTATGCTCATGAATCTGTGGAAACAGGACAAAAATAAAAAGTTATGATGTAGTTCATTATTGCTACATATTCTTATAGAAATGATTATTGCAATGCTCAGTGCTAGGATTTCCTAAGATTGTCACCACTTGGAAATTTTATCCAGATTACAACTTCACTATTTCTGATTATCTAAATTATTTTATAGGTTACCTCTGCTGATAACCCTCATCACTGGCATGGAGGATTAACTGACTGATCAATCTATTGATGTATTTATTTTTTGATAATCAGTGAAATGAACTTATCCCAAGGAGTGGACCATCTTCAGTCACAAGTCACAACCTGGGCCAAACGTCAGATGCAAACTTACATCAATGTATACATGAAACAAGGACAAATGGTGTAAATACACAGCAGTAAACTAGTACATGCATAATTATTGGCCCAGCATTTTATTTATCCCAAGCAAGTAACAATTACCTAATAAATCTGAATAATAAGGAAAAACATTCAGTGTGAAACAGAGCAAAAAGAAGTAATGGTGGTGATGATGGTGATGGTGAAAATGATGATGATGATGGTCACAATTAACCTGCTATATATGCTATAATAAATATATATATATTTACAGATTTTTATATCCACTGGAGTGGAAAGGGTTCCTGACTACCAAACAAATAGCAAAGACACTATTATCCATGTAATGGTATATAAATATAGAGGGAGATATTTGCAGATGTGGCTTAACCAGGACCCCTCGTACAGCTGCATTTGTATCTTTCTGTGAGGTTAGATTTTAGCAGTTTGTGGAATACTGGTAGACTATCACTATTTTGCACATTTGTGGCAAAGCTTTCCAGGTGCTATAAGCAACTTTATCAAACGTTTTCCCTGTGTCAGGTTGTCTGCTCAGGTAAACTGAGGTCTTTGCAAATGGAAGCTCTCCTGCCTTTGCAAACAAAGTAATTTCCAATAAAGAGGTTAGTTCTAAGTAATAGGAAGTACTTGTTTCATTAGTTTAAAGATGAGGTTACTGAGTAATACATTCGCCCTAGCCTCCACTGGTATCCACTTACATTTCTGCAAGGTGACACAGTGATGCTGACAATGTGGGTCCAGATGTATACATTTTAGAATGTTATTCCCTGCTGCTTGTAGCATGTAGTTGTATTGTGTAGAGCACGCAGTGCTATGGTGTTCAAGTTTTAGTAACAGAACATTGATATAAACATGTTCCCTGAAAACTCATTCTGCTGTACTGGGTTCTCATCAGACTCATTATTGAATATAATACCTCATTTGGGATGTAGCTCTCCAAACACTTTTCACAGCTGGAGCAACCAGAATGTTTTTTTCGCTAAAAATGTCAAGGGTCTAAATTACAAAAACCATGCATTTCATCTCAGAACCTTACCTCTCTTCTTGGTATCTTAGAGGCTACTAAGAAGTGACCGCTGCCTGGCATGCAGAACCTCAACAGATCCTATCCTGTCAGGTCTATTAACATACTTTTCAACCTGTGGATATTGAAAATTGGAGCAAAGACCCTTAAAAAACAGGAACATCCTGCTAAAAATCTGGAAATGTAATTAGTATAAGATTTAAATACCAAATAACACACAACTCTTCATGCTTCCAGTAGGAATGTGAGTTACTATTCAGAAACACATGCTTAAAAACAGAGTGACAAAAATATGGAAAAACATAAGCACATCATCAAAGTGAGAGTATAAAGTCTGTAGACTTTTGCTACATTGCAAAATTCGACCACACAAGGTAATTCGCTTTTGCTTAAGAAAAAGAGGTGTGCAAGACATATGTCCTCTTTCTTTAAATTATTGTTGCTGTTAATATGTTGGTCATGTAATATGGTTTTCTGTGTATTAGGCAGCTTCAAAAATCACATGTGATGATGGAGATTACAAAAAAATTGTGTAAAGGGGTAAATCAAGCTTGAAAAAGTACCTCCAAAAATAGGTATATCCTGTGTAGGAGTAAATCAAGAATGAAAATAGAAAGATTTCTCTAAAATAGGGACAGCTGAGTGGTCTGCCTGTTACACATATGCAAGTCCAATGGTAGAGTAAACATACACTTGAGAGGTCTGAATCTGTTTTGGAACTTAGATGGAATATGTTGGAGGGATAGGTATGTATCGCAGTGAAAACTTCTATGGAACTGTCTTCTACTCCACATAAAACAGAGTACTTCGCTCACTCTAGTCAACTGTAATTTGAATGAATGGATGGGAAACCACAAATTCACCCCTAGTTTATCACTCATTTGTCTCATGGATAGGGGCAATTAATAAATGTCACAGCATATCCTTGCTCTGCCCACCTCTGGGCTATTCGTATGCAAAATGTTAGGTCTAAAAACTACCATGTGAATATAAGGTTAGTCTTAACTAAATTCCTCACAAATGAATGGCCTAGTAAGCACCTATGAAAATAAGTAATCTAAAGGTACAATAAAGTAAGAGTATGTTCTCGGAGAAGTATTCCTTATTTGTTAATATCATGTGAACATGTTGTAATGGCAGCTCAGTGCACCTGTCCTAAACAGAAGCACCCAATACACAGAGCACTTTATTTGAAGCAGTACCCATGTGTGACCAGATGAGATGTTTACTGGCATTACTTGCTTTCCCAGAGGATTAAATGTATGCCTAAATGTAAATCACATATGCAACGCACAGATCCAGAACAGGCTACCTGGTTGTTCGTTTCCTCCTTTGCCTCATATTAACAAATGTAACATGAATTGCCATAATCAATTCTGTCACCAAGATATTATTTAAAAAAATAAGCCATACTGTTCAGTGGGTCTGTTATAAGACCATAGCCATGAAGCTGTCTGAAATTGTTGAAAGCAGTGTTTCTTCTCTCATCTTTTCTGTGTAGGGCCAACTTATTAAAGACACAGATACTCTTGCAACTATCATATTTCATCCCAGTAAACTTTAGTCTGTGCTGGGTATGGTAGCTAAACAAAGCATCCATCTCAGTGTCCATAAAATGCTGACTATCTTAAAGGAGTGGAATATGTGCTGTATATGATCTGTCAGGAAGTTGGGTGGTTCTGTATGTGATATCCATTGTTCAGTCTGGCATGTGTACAATGAATACATGCATACCTCTCAACTGTACAGATTTATGCAGAACGTCCAGATTTTGGGCTCATATTTTTGGTCTGTTCCTCATACAATTTGTGGTTTTCTGGCAAATCACTAGGATAAACCGAGTAGTGAAATCATTAAATAATGACATATATTGGAGTTTCAAACTTCAAATCCTTCAGAAAAAAGTATGTTAAAACAAACCCTATTAATCTAGCAAATTTCTAAGTTTATAAGAGCAATATTTAAAATCGGCCCCTATTTTTGGGCCTTTGTCCCCCATTTTGTAGGGTTTTGTCCAGCTTTATTGCACTAAGAGCTTAAGAGGTATGATGCTGAGTAGTTCAGTTAGTGTTTGACTTACAATCCAACTAGAACATCTGACATACCAGAAAAATATGATGAATCCATTCCTTTGGAAAACAGCTTTTTCATGAAGTATGCATTTGCAGCCTATTATCATGTTTTAAATTAACAAGCAGATAATGTGAAATTCTATTTTATACTGTCCAGGTAACTGTTAAAGTTGAAAGTTTTCAAACTTGTCTGGGGACTGCATTCATTTTGTTGTAGCACTGACACTGGTGATACCAAATCAGCTGTTCAGAAAACTGTGAAATATGTCCCTGATTATACAAATCAATCATAACTAAAAAAAAAAAAAAAAGATTCAGTAAAATTCTATAATGCAGGCTACTAGGAAAAATACAGATTGTATTTCAAGATTCAAAGTGTGTCCAGGTATGAGACATTACAATATCCCGATATCTCATAGTCAGCATAACTTGTACAACACAGAGTCTAGTATGTTTGATATATTACTTTCACCATGTATGACATTTTGAAGCGTATCAATTTTTACAATAGGAAGAATCAATCACTTTCCCTGGTGGCAAGATCAAGTGTTGCAACGCAAGCCAATGCTAAACCAGGTATTTGGCTTCAAGTCCATATTAAAATTTTAATTCAGCACTAATGTATTGTTTTGTACGTTGCTTAGCTTGCTAGAAATAGTATGGCGAAGATATCAGATGACATGCTAAGAAATATGAATCTCTGACAGAACCTGGAAGTTAGAATATTAATGCAGCATATACATAGGGTAATAAAACCTATGCCTGAGTACCTCTTCTATTAATTTACATAATACAAATGCTAAGTTTAATTTCTACTATCAGCAGAAAAAATAAAATTGACCTCCTCTATACAGATGCTTTCTTTTAAAACTACAGATTCAGCTCACCTAAGCAGAATGTGTGTAATGGAAGCTATGCAAATGAAAAGCTTTGGCTAGAGACTCTGCATTATTAAACTATAATTAGTCATCAGTCTTAATATTGCAGTGCCAAGAAATGCGTTTAGTCCTGCCGAGTTCTGTGACTCCTTCTCTTACTATATGGAATATTCCAAGAGTCTGGCTGCAGCAAAGCTGGATTGGGAAAAAGGCATTGACCTTCCTATCCATTTCAAGCACTTGTATTTATCATCTTGTGCTGCCTTAATCCATAAAACATTTCCTGTTCTATACGTTTCAAAAGTATTCACTATTAATTTTCTCTCAAAAATATTCACCATCAGTTAAAGTGCAACAAACCAGTCTTTTTTCAAATGTTTAAACTTGTATTTGGATGTTCTTTTCTGTCATTTGGGATAATAATGTTTTATTTTATTTAAGAGTAAACATGGTTTGAAATGTAGATTACTGTACCTGACAACATAGTGACAGAACCATTTCTGTACTTAAAATATGCAATGTGCTAATGTGTGTCTGAGTGGGAAACAAGGAAACAGGAACAGTCACACTGTATGTTATGTCTCATAAACATAATATATCACTGACAAGAAAGGATGTGAAAACATTAGCAGAACATACAGAATACTGTATATGCATCATGCAACTATGGCTTAATTGGCCAAAAACAACAAAACACTCACTCAGAATTACATACAAATGCTATAGGGATTTCTTTGACCACATGAAGTATTCCAAGAGCAACATAAACCTCTCTTAGTGCTGTACACACATGACGAAATTTTGTCTCAGTCCATGACAAATATGCCAGTAGAAACATGTATACACTCAAGACATACATGGCAGAGTTATGGAAATATGTCAAGAACAGCAAGGTCTTGCCAGAGTAATTACTGTACAGATGAAAAGTGATGAGTGCGATAGATAAATAAAGACAGCTAAATCTCACAGAAATTTCTTGATTAGGTACCAGAAAAGAGATGAATATTGTTCTGCACAGTTTTTATATTTATAATACATTTAACTGACAAGAAATACATGCTAGTACATTTATGTCTAAAATGAAACACAAAATGCCTGATGGCAAACATGGTGCTACGAACAGAATACAATAGAAGACATAAAAACAATTTAAGTTGGCAAGGTAGCATTTACAGATTTTTTTAATAATTAGTCTAATAATTCGAACATGAAAAAATTATATAACTGCTGGCGTCATTAGCCAACCCTTCTACGGGCTGCTCAAAAACACTTGTCCTGAACAGCAAAATGAGACTTTAATCAAACTGGGTCACTTGCAGATGATTTTTGTCTGGTGTAACAGGCTAAGACTGGCTTCATACCACAGTTATGACACTTTAATCTATAAACCCTAAATAGAAAGAAAAAAAGAGGGCAACCTTCATTCATATCCTAGCCTCTTCCCACAATCTTGATATTTTGAAGTGTTTATCAATATTGCTGTTACAGTGTCATCATTCTTATGATAGCAGTTTGATCAGTGGAATTATATCTGGGACTTTCAAGAGACATTGCATTAGATGTTGCTTCTTTGGCAATACATTTTCAAATTAAAGAGTAGTCCAAAACTGAAAGTTGAGAAATCATAAATGAAGTCAGGTTCTAACTTTTTACTTTCATACAACATCACAGACTTTAAGATATGGAAGGAACACAACTTTTATATTGTGTAGATATGTTCATCAGCTGATGTCTGATGATTCAATAATTTGTACAGTGGACTTGCATTCTCTCATTAGCAGAGCTATGGCAGACAGAACATGACAATGGTTTCAACTATTTTCTACTTAACCTTCTGAAGAAAAACAGCAACAAAAGCAACAATGTGTCAGTGCTGAATGTTGAACGGGCTGGTAATAAAAGCAACAATGTGTCAGTGCTGAATGAGCCCGGTAATAAGATGTCACTAAGTAAAGAGAGGGTGCAAAGACAGAGAGAGATTTACAGAAATTATGGATACAAGGTAGCATACACCATGTGGAGTTAAAATTAATTTTAAGCAAGTACTGCATGAGTTTTTGAACTATAAGGAATAACTTAATTATGGAATAAGGGTAAAATGTGTAAAATCAAGGTAAGAGATGGAAGAAGAAATCCCCTTTGTCGATGAAAATCTTCAAGGATAGTCCAACTTTATTTGGGATTATGCCCCACTGATGACATTTTAAATTTGGTATAAAAGTGATGAGATTTAAAAGAGGTAAGAGAAAATGTTTGCAAAAATAAATGATGACATATAGAATAATTATTTAGTAATATACTGGAACACAACTTCCAAGCTATTCATATTAGTAGTATGTGTCATGAATTTTAAAGGCAAATTGTACATTTTATTTGTAAGAAAGGGATTCATATTTGATATTGGAAATGACATTTCTGATAAAATTGCTAAAGAATGCTGACATAACTGATGAGGTAGGGCCCATAGATGGACACTGAAAATATGAGTTTAAGATGAAATGATAGAGTAATGGTCACTTGTTCAAACTTCCATAAAAATAACAGAAGATTTATTACAGTGTTGTAATTAATCAGGCAGTTGCAGGTGTATGAAAAGGATCTCTGGTGCAGAGAATATCATAATATACATCTATAAAATGTAATTATGGGGACTGGGAACTCTCACTACAAAATCTACCAAAGGAAAGTTGAGAAGACTTGTGGGAAGGGATACATGACTGCTTCTTTGATTTGGAGAAGGAATATAGACCAGAACATGTACTATATGAGTAACCAGATTTTAATGAAACTTGTAGTCTGGAACATTACTATTTGTCAAGGTAGCATAGCATATAATGGACATTAATTATAAAAGAGAAAGGATAAACCAGGAAAAGAAACAAAGGGTAATCCAATTGCCAATCAGGCAATTCAAAAAACGGTAACAAAATTCAATTCTAGTCAAAATATTTCATTTATACTTTATAATATAAAGAGGGACACAGCTATGTACAAAGGTTATCTATCTCCAGATTCAGTTTGTAATTGCCTACATGCAATAATTTGCATTCTGTAAAATTTCAGTATTTACACACTGTTAATCTGCCTTTTTTTAATTTTCAAAAATGGATTTAGTTCCTGCAGGCATATTTTTTCAAAATGTCATTGAATGATGTTGCTAACTTAGGCTAGTATCTATAACACATATTTTCAAACAGATATCAATAAGTTAGTAAAGTATGCTTTACATATATATATATATATATATATATATATATATATATATATATATATATATATATATATATATATATATATATATATTCACTTTATAATCTTGAAATATTGAACTCTCGAATTTCAGTATCTCGAGACTATAAAGCCGAACATTCACAAGATCGAAACCCCAAAAGCGGGAAATACAAAATCGCGACTTTTAAATACACCCTCCACCACACAAACAAACATACATACACCTTCCTCCACACACTACAACAAACCAACAAAATACACACAAACACAACAATACAAAAACACACACCTACCCTACATATAAGCAGGGATGCACCCCCCCCCAACCCCGCTACTTATATATACTAACTCTGAGGTCGTACTAAAATGACAAAGACACTAAACCCACCACTACATACTCTATATTCCTCTTGCACAAACACACACCACATATGTACAAACACCACCACTCTCAATGCTTACACACTCACAATCTTACCTACCTGCCCTAACCTACACCTAAAACTTCCCAACACACTCACATACACCCAAATACCTACTCAAAACCCTTAAAAAACAGCACTTACCTGAATCTTCACATATATCCACACAACAGCAGGCAAACCATATCCCACAGCACACTGCATCTTACAAACGCAGCAAGTCCCACATACCATGTCACCACAACCGTGAATTTGACACTTCGAATTCGATCAAGTGCAGTTTCACTCAACTGCACTTTTGGCATTTTCATCTCGAGATACTGAAATTTGAGATATCAGTATTTCGAGATAGTAAAGTGCTTCCATACATATATATACAATATATATATATATATATATATATATATATATATATATATATATATATATATATATATATAGGTCTACTTCATTTCACTTAAAACACATTTCACTGACATTCATTTCACCTAAAGTTCATCACCTAAAGTTCACTTCACCTAAAACTCATTTCACTGACAATTAGTACTGGCAGTGTGTAGAGTACTGTAAGGCAAGTAAATGGTATATGTCCTCTTCCCCACTGTAGTGTGATCCTGGCATTAGTATATATAATTAGGAGGGGCACAACCCCTCCACCTAGTTTGGTTTTTACCAAACAATATAAAACCAAACAAGGTGGGGGGCTATGCCCCCACACCCCCTTAACTATATATATTAACTCCAGGATTGTACTACAGTGGGGAAAAGGACATATACCTTTTACTTGCCTTACAGTATTCTTCACACTGCCAGTACTAATTGTCAGTGAAATGAGTTTTAGGTTAATTGATCTTTAGGTGATTTGGTCTCTCTGAAATCGCTCTCAGTGAAATGAGTTTTAGTTGAAGTGAAGTGGACCCATATATAAATATATATATATATATATATATATATATATATATATATATATATATACACATACATATATGGAGTAACTTCACTACACTGACAGTCCACTTACCCGACTTTCACATTGCAGAGATGAAAGAAGTGACAAACACAGAAGACCGACATCCGGAACACTGGCTTAACCATTCCAGGTAAGTAACCACTTGGTCTTCCTGAAAAAAAAAATAAAACTGAAGAAAAGTAAACTCACTCCCCCCACACCCAAATAACTAAATATACCAACTCCAAGATTGCACTACTGCGGGGGTAAGGGCAAAGTTCACCAAGATGGCCAAGCGGTTACTTACCTGGAGTGGCAAGTCGGTGCATCGGATGTCGGTCTTCTGTGTTTGTCGGTCCTTTCATCTTGGCGATGTGAACGTCAGGTGAGTAAAATGTCAGTCTACTAAAGGAGACGCATATATACAAAAATATTACATGAGTTTCATCATATGTTCTTTTACATCAAATGTTTAATTAGGAAGATTGTTTTGTTGAACTGCTGGTTTATCGAAAGATGCTGACATTTGTTTTGCAAGATCATGACACAGTGGGGAGTGGAACTTTTCAATCTTGAAGTTGATATATTTAATTAGCAGGGACAGTTGGGGGTGCAGGGGGGGCTTGCCTCCCTGCATAAAATGTTCTTTCATTCTTTTTTTTTTTCCTTGATGGACTGAGCTTTTGACTATTTGTGGCCAGTGTAATGTATGCCAACTAAGTAAGTTGGCGATGAAGTGAAATATAATTATATCCCTCCCCCCAACACTTAGATCCATCCACTCAGTAACCCTCTTTCAAGACATCTGTGAAACAGCACCTTTCCTCATCTTGGCTGTTCACATGTGCTAACACCACATCTCATATAACCTAACTTCAACCATCACAACCGTTCTCACCCCCACTCTACTACTCTGGCATCCTCCTTTCACATTCACTTGTCTTTTTACTTACTCTGCCTCTCCATCCTCTCCACTTCCCTCTTCTAGTAACCCTCATTGTCCTACCATTGATTTCTCCTGTCTACCTCCTTCTCTTCCTAATCTTTATAGACCTACCATTGAACCAGATGAAACAATCAGGTACTCTTGCAGCCTACCTTAATGTCATACCACCACTTATATCTTGCAACAATATCCACTGACTTTGCTGATTCCTGCAACAGGACTCATATACCTATTGCTCAGCCAGGAGCAGCCTTAGGTCAGCTGGTGACCTAGACAAAAGGGCTCCATGGCACCCCCCACCACACCACCCAGTGCCCCCAACCTGGCCTGCCTACAGCAAACAAATACTGGAAAAGTGCCCCTGCTAGAGTAGCGCCCTAGGCGGGCGCCTAGTTGGCCTATGCCTAAGGCCGGCTATGCGTTCAGCTATTACACCTCTTAAACATGTAAAAAGTTTAAGTACCTAGTCTCTTAATAATTCCTATATCTGCTTTGCACCCACTGCATGAAGTGTCCTATATAAATCTTGATAGCTGAAAACTACTTATATGGAATGTTCTCATGTATATGCTCTGTATTGCTTGTATAATATCTTTGATTTGAGAATGATTACTTACATACTGTTTTTTTTCACCAATTGTATAAGCTGCCAATAATATGTACTAAATGTCTTTAATAATGTAAATTCTGTATTGTATGTGAAATGTCTTATATGTGGAGCTTTTCTCCCTCAGACTCCACTGAAAATGGGCACTTCTGGCCCAGCTGGAGCATACCGATAAACAAATGCAAATAAACACACACACACACACACACACACACACACACACACACACACACACACACACACACACACACACACACATATAAAACCTATAATGCCAAAGCTATTCATCCACTATTTGCATTTGTCCATACAGTAAGATCCAGTATAAGAGACAATGACTCCTATTAAACATTTCTTCAGCAAAGTAGCAGGTGGTAAAAATGAAGTTGTGTGAAGAACATACAATATCTCTGGCATGAAAGTCATTTTAATTATTGATCTTTCCTCAATAGGTATAAAGTGATAAGTCCGCTCGTTATTACTTTCCTATAACTCAGTTTTGGACATAATTCATGACTGTTTAATTTTCCAGACCTAAAAGTGAATAGAGGTTAAATAATGAATTACTGATTGAGTTTAATTCATACCCAGATGAATGCAAGCTTACCTGACGAGGAAAAAGGCAAGCTTATTATTATAAAAGATCTGATAGCTTGGAAAAGGAAGATGGTATTTCAAAGCTAATATTAATAGATGTTACCAAATAAACATCAACAATACATACCCCATCTGCAAATAACAGTACCATTTTTGATATTCTAAGGTGTATGTTGAATTTACAGTTGTTAAGTGTTAATGAGACACTGCTATAATCTGATCCAAAAGCAAAGATATTAAAGAATGATATCTGGAAATATGTTAACCGGTTAAATTTACTGACTATAGACCAAGCCAGATGTATTCAGTTTTTTCTTCTGTATTATGAAATACAGAACAGTAAAAGAAAAAAATGAGTCATCTTGTTTTCAATAGTAAGCCTCTGAATTCAGGATTTTTGTGTAGATGTTGCTGAAAGCTAAGATGGCTGACAGTTTGAATGCTAAGAGCTGTTCAGTCTGATCTGTTAAACTGAAGTCGAAGTTCCCCTTTGCTAAAATTGTCTTTATTCTGAATATAATATTTTGTTAATCAATGGTTGACCCTTCTTTCTTGCATACCTAGCAGCAGATAAACAGATTTATCTGCACAGGAAAAAAATGTTTCTGGCATTGAGACTTTTATATTTAGAATCCATATGTATTTATTATATTAGAATCTATATATATATATATATATATATATATATATATATATATATATATATATATATATATATATATATATATATATGTCTTCCTAATGTGTGAAGATATTGACGCCAGATTATTAAGATTGAAATGTTCCTTTGCAAACAAAATGTCTTTGTCTATTTTAATTTTGCAATATGTTTACTGGGTTAGTCCCACTAGGCCAGACCCAAGGTGGAATTCATACTGACTAGGCGAAATTTGGCCAGGGTACCAGGGAACTTCACATTTTTTTCTTCATCTAAGTGCTGCAGAATCTTTTACATCCACCTGAGCGGCTGCCAACTCAGCAAGATGAGTCATCGGTTTAACATCTTATTTCAAGGAGAAACTAAGAAGGAAGGAAGGACTTTATTGATGTTTAAGCCTGTTTAGATAAGCAAACAGTATTGATCTTTTAAAAGGCAAATGAAAATAATTGGCATTAAAGAAAACAGACTCAATGATAATGATCTATAGTTGAGGTGACGATACTATGATGAATATCCCAAACTCACTTCTAATCCATTTATTTGCAATGGTTTTATAAATTTACAAAATAATGAGAACTGTGTCCAGTGAATAAGAAAAATACATTGACATAGTGGATACCATGTGAAATATGATTTATATAACAACTAATCTAATAAGATAAAACTGACAAACTAAAACAATTACATATAGAACTATATTCAAAATTGTTAGTCATATGCCACTAGAGACATTTGGCTGAAAGCTAACTAATTGTAAGTATTTTCATTATGGAAGTTCATATTAGTCCCTTTCTAATCTTAATTGTGTTCTGCTCATAAGGAAAAAGAGAGGTGTAAGCTCTTTGTCCTGTTAAGAACAATAAGATGAAAAGATACCAGGAAATATGTGGTTGACTCATTATTCAGTAAGAGATTGACTTAAGACCAATATGGCATTGAAGGTCAACAGACACAGAGAGAAAAAGGCCTCACAAAAAGAAAAAAACAAATCCAAAAAATTTCCTGTTATCACTGAAAGTGCTAACTAGAACAACAAACAATGGTTTAAGTTTTGGCTTGACTTGTATGTATTTCTTGGTTTTCACTTGTATATGACGAACAATGATTTCTGGGCTATCAGAGATAGCAATTTTGATTTAGCTGGTATACAGAATGAGGTTTGATGTCCTTAAACTTTCAAAACTTGCATAGGAGCCAAATCTCTTTTATTATAGACAGGACTTCTACAGAAAAAAAAAAAAAAAACATTGCCTATCTCTTAAGCTTTCCTTTCAGTGTAACAAGTTAATGATCCTAAGCTAGTCTCAAAACCTAGCTATTCATTTGGTAGGACATGAAGATAACAGTTACTGACACTGACATCTGAAAGCAAAACAGTTGCTGACCTTGCCATCTGAAAGCAACTGTGGAAGGGAAACTTAAATGATTTGGCTGCTTTCTACCCATATTGGATCCCCGTTTCCTGTCAGGAATCCCATTTGTTCTTCTGCTATTTCTCCCATATATATTTTCAGGATAATCAGTTCTGTCTTGCAAATGCTAGTTTTGCTTTCTCAAAAAAATCTACTTTAGCTCAACCTCCCAGGGTCTAACATCCAAGTTATTCATTGAAACTTATATAGTTTTTATTTTTTTTACTCCTTTGACAACCAGATTGACCCACAAAGCATGAATCTGTCTTCAGCACACCCAAGATCACTGTCTGCTTAAGTGACTTCCTGAGAGTCACACAGAAGAAAATGGAGGCTGAGGAAAATCAAGCTTCGGACTGCAGGATGAAGAATATTAACATGTCATAGCTTTAATCCTCTATACCATACTGTCAGACTATATCTGGTATCTTAACTTCTTGAACTACTAGTAGAGCTCTTATTTCCTCATATTGTGTATTTTAGTGCCTTTTTAATTTTCTTTTAAATATTGATTTTTATTTAAATTATGCATTTATTAACATAGTGTTGCTTTGGATTAATACTTTTTATACATCATATTGGAAATCAATACATGAAACCTTTCTTCTTAATAGTAATAGGACATTGCTTGAACCGTATACTCAAATACATACATATTTATATGGATTTTAAAAATATACATTCAAAGTGAAAGGACAAAACTTGTTCTCATGCATCTTATAAACCAAATATTGCTGCTGTTTACAAATTTTATGTTTACTAATCAATTAAGAAATTATTAATAATTTTGTTTCCTATTGCTTACACAAATTAATGTTTGATATATTTTGATACTCAGAAAAGGTTAAAATTTAAGAAGAGTGACCTATTTTATTGGAATCAATTTCTCTCAGCTAATAAAATAAGTTCTGCCGACTACTTGATCAGTAGATATAGTTTACTTTTAAAAGTTGCGAAGTGCCATTCATATTGCCTGAATATTGTCCGATAAAGCATTTATGCATGATAAGCTTGAACTGCATTGTTCACTAGGCCTCTCTCTCTGGTAGCAGTCTCCTAATGACATTATGGCATGTTTTCTCATGTTCTTATTTTATATTCTAATCATATTCAAGCTGCACTTTACAGTCTGTGGTCATTCTAACTTTATACTGAACCCATTTTTGGTGCTTAATTGTAGCACAGCTCTCGTTTGTAGTGACTAGAATTATTCCACTTAACTCACTCACATTCAATTAATAACACCATATGTTTTGGCTGTTTTTCTAACTCACAAACTGCTCACTTCTGCTTCTGTGATTACAGCAAAGTTTGGGCTGCTAATAATCCATTAAGGGATGTTATTTTAGCTCTTTTTATCATTTATAAGTACAGGCTTGGGGTCTGCATGTTTTTATTTGGTCTAGTGTTTGATAAAGGAATGTTTTTACTGTTGGCATTTACAGCACTTTTCTGCGCAGATTAAGTAGTGGTGTTTGTAGTTGTGAAGATATTGCCATGATTAACTAGTGACATTCATGAAATGAAGATATTGCCATAATTAACTAGTGCTATTTGTGGTGTGTGGGTATTGACATGATTAATGGCATTCATGCTGTGAGGGTATTGAGGCAATTAACTAATAGCAGTCATGGCGTGAAGGTATTCCCAGTAAAGGCAATTCTTTTACTCATACTAGAATGCCTGATAAGAGTGATAAAAAGGTACCTCTCACTGAGGAACTCATCATCATCATCCCTCTTCCCATTTATTGCATGAGGTCAGGGTGTCATGTCACCTGTTGACATTTCTCTTGAATCAGTCCCACTTTCTTACCTTTCTTGACAGTAACACCTGACTATCATAGGTCTTCCCTCACATAATCTGTTTCTTTGCTGGCCACCCTCATTTCCTCTTGCCTTCTCCCAATTTGTCCCAAATCTACTTCACCAGATTGTCTTTTGCTTTTGTGCAGATATATCCAAGCCACTGTAATCACAAACTGCTTAACATTCCTTGAATTAGAGCTGCTTAGGCTTATTCTGCTCTGATTTCATGATTTTGAAATCTGTCCCATAGTCTGCATCCTACTAACTGTCAGAAGCACTTCATCTCCATCATCTTTAGCTTCCTCAACTGCTCAGCCTTCATTTCCCAGGATTCTTTACCATACAGAAGTACTGGTCACACTACTGTTTTGTACACCTAACTTTTCAGCTTTTTTGGCACTGTTCTGTCATACCCTAGCTTGGACACTCTGTGCCAGCTGGCTGCAGCCCCTCTGATTCTAGTTTTGGCCGCCTCATCTAGAGGAAACTGTACTCTACAGTTAATGCCTAAAAGTGGTTGGTCTGTACAACTCTTCCCTTGTAGGGACCACCTAGAGTCTGTGCTGCTGCCCACAACTCCATTCTTGGGTGAATTTGAGGTGGAAGCACTCAGCATGTTTTTGCGAGGTGGAATGAACCCTATAGAGAGACAGGTAAATCTTTCAAATTATATACAGGCATTGGCTGGATGTCAGGGTTGAACCTTGTACCTTGTGAGTGGGAGGCCTTAACACTGTAGGAGTGTCCTACTATAACCTACATAGCCAGAAGATGAACAGATTTGCAGTTTTGTGTTTGAAATCATTAATGGAAGAAAAGGCTGTACAGAAATGTTGCAAATGCAACATGTTAAGTATTGTAAAAATGTATTTATCAAGGAAGATTATACACTCCGTCCATTGTAATTAAACTGAGAACTTGGAAAAACAGTTAACTGCACTAGGAAAGGATTAATAGAGTGGAACAGTTGGACTTTTCTCTTGGACAGAATCTTGAAGGAATACAAATCCCTCAAAGTCAGTTATCCTTGATGGTTGTTCAGGAGTGCGACTATTTCATGTGGAAATACAAACTAGGGGACTCTGATCTCATAGTCCTGGTAATATGGCTGACTTTGTTAGCGCCATAGAACACTGTGTGGGAGTACTACCACATGATGTATATCTATGTAGTGAGTTCTCCATCCCTCCTGACTTGGCATTGATAATGATGAGTGATGATGTAAGTGCATAGACTGTCCAAGATGAAGTCTCAGATGACCATCTTGCTTTTTCAGCTGACCTGGATGATCTGCTGTCTCCAGTTATCTTAGGAAACTTTAATGTGATGTATGTAAATAGTTATTAAATCACAATATTTCAGTTTTGCAGAATAATTTAGGCATTTCAGAACTTCATGATAATAGAAAGATGTCTTAACTCAGGTCAGGGACAGGTTTACATCAGAGAAGGAAGGAAGAGCAAAGTATTCACCTACCAAAAATAGTCCTGATTCTATGTTGATGGAAGCCCAAAAATAAACTGTAGAGAAGAGCTTTAGGATGCGGTATTTTTTACTTATAGCAAATGTTTTGGAGCTTTCATAATTTAGATGTGAGCATTAAAGATGGTAATAATCCCGTAGTCTTAGGCCACAACAAGGCGAAATTGTTGTCTCAAACTACCACTGCCCTTCAGTAAACAAAGGTAGGATGGCAAGCAAATAAATTAATAAATGCAGGCTTGCAGTTGTTCTCAGAGAGTACTGTGTCCTTCAAAGAAAGATTACTTTTGGAAAGGGTTTGAGTGCCTCTTTTGATATGTTTTGACTAATAGAGTTCATTCTAAACCATAAAACTGGCACTTTTTGTTCACAGACAAGTAACTGGACACATTAATCAGTAATATCACTACTCTATCTAACATCAACATAACTGCGGTGTACTAATTCAGTAAGTAGTTGTATCACAGTTATTAGTGAACTCTTACTATTCTTTTATCAGGTTCCTATTATATAATCGAAGATGCAATCCTTCAAATGTGTCTTGATCGAACTTGAAAGCATGAAACAGCAAAATAGCGAAACGACATATAAGCGATTTCTTTGCCTGGGAATAAAATTGCTTGGCCAACTCTATTACTTTACCATTTTCCTCACTGTAGTGCAATCTCAGAGTTGGTATATTTAAGTAGGGGGGGTGTGGGGCACAGCCCCCCACAATATGTAATGTTTTGAAGTTTTATTTTTATTTATTCATTTTTTTGTGGAACAGAGATTTGTTTTTCCTGGGAAGAAATCACTGTTCTGAGTGTTCGGGATTGTAAGTTTTCTCTTACATGGGTTCGATAAATAAGCATTCGCTTTTTTAAGTGTTTGCTGATTTAATATAGACCCCTTTTATCATAGTGCAATAAATGTACTGAAAGAGATTTATAATTTCAGAGAACATGTCAAATAAATAATCCACAACATTTTCAAAAAATTGATAGCCCCTGCCCTGCAGTGTATTCTGAGAAACAGTTATCCTCCTAAATATCACAAGGAACAGTTTCAGGGGTATTTTTAATCACACATTTTATTTATTTTATGTCCCAGTGCCTGGTATCCATCTGCCTTCTTGACAGTCTATTGGCCCATTCACTCCCTGTGGAGTGAGAACTTTTACGTGTCTACTTAAAGGTATCATGGTTAATCACCATTAGGATAACCATAATGGCTCGTCTAGTATTGTTCATATTGTTTTATTTATTCCTGCAGTGAAAGCTGAGTGCAGAGTTTACCATCCAGGCATCCATCAGGGCTTTTTGCTTTAAGACCCCAACCTTTCCACCTGGTATCTAATGTTAGTAACCTCCCCACACTGCAGGGGTCTACTTTTCCCTCCACCTATGTGCATGTTTCCTCACACATGCCACAGAAGGCTATCACCACTGACTTGGTAAAGTGAAGCCTGTAACTCCAGTTCTGTCCATTTTTAGTAGCTAGCAAGATGACTCCTCTGTGATTGCAACCAATTAAATGAAACTATGACCCCCACCCTAGATGTGAGAACTAGTATAAGTTGTTCACTCCTACTTTCCGCCATCTCTTTATTCCTCTGACTATCACTATCCAAACTTAGTCTGGTTTATTGTCAGGTTTCAGTCCCTCTATATCACATATCTGGACCCAGCTTATCATCAGACTGTTGACCTCCAAATGCTTCAAGGTAACCTCATGTGGGTTAGATGAGAGAAGAAACTGTGCCCCTAGTGCCAGTTATAAAACAGGTGCATAAAAAGGCAACCAGACAAATGAACTGGTCAGAAACCATTGGTTCTGAGGTAGATAAAAATTCATGGGTTCAAGGGCAGAAGAAATATACTTAATTATTTATCTATTTATTTATTCACTTACTTAGTTTAACATGTCAGCTTAACTCTCAGGTACCAAGCATTAAAAATCATAACACAGGGTCCAGAAAGGGGACCACTTTCTTATTTTTTGCAATATAAGGTCTTTAGATAGAAGGCCCTATATAGTTTTGTTGTAGGCAGTCTTTGTTTATTTATTTAATAAGCTGGGTCTGTATTACATCCGGAAAAGATGTATTCATCGAATACGTCTTCCACAAATAACTGAGAAAAATCACTTCAGCGAACTGCAGAAGCTTTCCCATGGTTCACAAACACTTGCCCACCAACCATCCGGAACACACAATGGACTAACTCAAATCCATCCAAGTGGGGGGCTTTGCCCCCCACCCCCCTAACTGTATATACCAACTTCGAGATTGCATTACAGTGGGGAAAAAGGCTAGTTTAGGTTGGTGGGCAAGTGTTTGCAAACCATGGGAAAGCTTATGCAGTTTGCTGAAGTGATTTTTGTCAGTTGCTGTTCGTGGAAGACGTATTCAATAAATACGTCTTTTGCAGGTGTAATATAGACCCATAAGCTATATAACCTCAAATAGGTATGAGTTTATGAGGAACATTTATTTATTTATTGTATTTATTTATTTATTTATTTAAATTTGTTGACCGAAGTGTGTCCAGGCTGGGGTCCATTTTCATTTCCAGCGGAGAGAAAAGAGAAAAAGTAAAATAAACAAAAAGTAGTTACACATTATTACACATTGGATTTTATTTACAATTTAAAATTACAATTATTTACACAACATATATACAGAACAACTAGACAACTCACTACATCAGTAGACAAACTAGAATCTTATCTGTGAAAATGAAACAAAAAAATTAAAATATGTAATGAGAAGTAAGTGCTGTAAGAGCTTAAAGAGCTCAAGGTCATCACATCTGAGCTAGTGGTGGTGAAGGTAGTTAGTGGAGGTGAAAGATGGGATGGGTTGGGGGTGGGAATTGTATTACCAATTAATACATATAGGAAGACTAAGGCTAAAGACAAACCCACCTCCATAGGTATCACAAGGGATAAGAAACTAAGAGTAATGCTACTCAACGCCAGAAGTCTAAACCTCAAGATGCACTTTCGAAACTCTCCTTAGCATGGAGAACATTGATATCTGTGCAGTAACAGAAACCTGGTTCAAGGCTCCCGAGAGCACCCCAGCACTACCAGGTTATACCTCATACCATGCTTTTCGGCCCCAAAACTTGGACCGAACCACAAAAGGAGGGGGAGTATCAATATTTGTCAAAGATACCCACACCTCCAGGTTGGTGGCACAGCACAAAGCATCAGAGACTATCCATGTGCAACTAACAGTGGGTAAAACTGCCTTCCAGTTTATAGCCTGCTACAGACCACCCTCCCAAACCCAGGAAACCCACTCGGCCTTCCTGAGAACACTGGAAAATATGAAGGTCTCTCCAAACACCATTATATTGGGTGACTTCAACTACCCAAACATAGACTGGGAGCATTACTCTAGCTCCAACACCCTAGCTCAAAGGTTCCTAGAATTTATAAACTCAAATGCTATGGAATAACTTGTTACCACTCCCACAAGAGGGGAAAACATACTGGACCTGATCATCACCAACATGGGGACTCTATGCTACAGACCAGAAGTGTATCCCTCACTGGTAAGATCAGACCATAAACTAATCTCACTGGATATTCACATCCCGACCCCACCCCCTGCCCAGAAAACCACAGTGAAAAACTTCTCTAAAGCAAATTTCACACTCCTCAAAACCGAGGTGGAATCCTTCAAAGCCCCCGAGCCTGTGGAAAATATGGCCCAGACTGCAGAATCCTTTATAAATGCATTCTATGAACACCTTCAGGAATGCATGGATCATGCAATCCCAAATAAAACCAAGACCCAATCCTCCAAAGGCAGGCGTCCTGTCTGGTGGACCCCAGCCATAAACAAACTATACAATAGAAGGAGGAAGCTACTACATGATAGAGCAAAATCCCAAAAAGGAAGGCATCTCTGATCAGTATTAGCAAAAAACTACGGGCACTCATAAAATTGTCTAAGGCCAGCTTTGAGAGAAAAATTGCACAGGACACTAAGGATAATCACAAGGCTTTCTTTAGTTATGTTAGGAAGCTGGGTGGGAATTCCCAGATATGCTCAGAATTAGTCCAAAATGACAAAAATACATTGAACCCACAGACATTGCCAATGTCCTAGCTGACAGGTTCAGCGCAAACTTCTCCCCTCCCACCAAAGGGCAAATATCTATCCCAGCAGAGTGCTGCCCCTGACATCTCAGATGCTCAGGTAAGAGCCGCCCTCTACAAAGCAAAAACACAGCATCACTGGGACCAGGCGGTGTCCTGGACTGCATCCTACATGAACTCCAAGAAGAGCTAAACCCAAACATAAAACTACTGTTCAATCTCAGCCTTACTACAGGATATGTACCCAAAGAGTGGCATACAGCAACAGTGGTCCCTCTCCACAAAGGTGGTGCCTCAACGGATCCTGGAAACTATCGCCCCATAAGCCTGACTAGCTTGGTCTGCAAAGCTATGGAAAGGATCATCATGGACCTCATAAATAAAGATATTGGGGACCTACAGACACTGGATCCTACCCAGTTCGGCTTTGTTAAGGGCAGATCCTGCCTCTTAAACCTGGTCGATTTCTTTGAAACAGTCACCAAGGCCATTGACGAGGGGAAGGTGGTCCACACAGCCTACCTGGACCTCGCAAAAGCCTTCGATACAATACCCCACTCGGGCATTATAGATAAGTTCACCAGCTTAAATATAAACCCCCTATGTCACTAGATGGGTTGCAAACTGGCTCAAGGACAGAGCCCACATGGTTAGAATTGCTGGAGCCATGTCAGTCTCCAAACCAGTTACAAGTGGCATCCCACAAGGCTCAGTCCTGGGACCTCTCTTGTTTGGTGTATATTTCTCGGAGGTACAGGCCAAAATGGAAGGACTGTGGCTGACCAAGTTTGCAGATGACTGCAAACTGGGCGCCTTAATCGACTCTCCAGCCGACACAAGCATCATCCAAAATGGCCTCATAGAAACAGACAACTGGTACCAGAGTCATGGCCTCAAGCTAAACGCCAAAAAGTGTATAGTCATCCCCTTTGGCAAAAACAAAGTGCCCACAAATTACCACATAGCTGGTAATCCATTAAGTACAGAAGAAGTAATTAGGGACCTGGGGACCCAAGTTGATAGCAATCTCTCATTTGACAACCACGTGGCCAAAGTGGTTAGAAAAACATTTTATATAGCCCACCTAATCATGAAGGGATTCACATCTAGATCAGGGGAGGTCATCGTGCCTCTTTACTCATCCCTCATCAGGCCCATAATTGAGTACAATGCCCCTTTTGGGATGTACCTTACCAGACACCTGTAGCAACTGGAAAGACCCCAAAAGTACCTCACCAAGAGGATCAAAGGGCTCAAACAGATGCCATATGCTGCCGGTTAAAGAAACTCCAGCTGTACTCAGTGGCATACCGCCTGCTCAGAGGCGATCTGTGCCTGACGTATAAAGCCATGTCCAACCCGGAATTAATGGACATGCTGCACCTCAGAAAATCAAATCCCATTGAGCTACGCTCGAGACTTGAACCTCAGCACTGAAATAAATAGGACATGCTGGAGGGACAGATCCATAACTCAGAGCTCCCTTCACTCTGGAAAAAAATCCCAGTCCAGGTAAGTCCCTTATTGACTCTCTTCAAGAGGAATCTTGATGAGTGGATGGGAGATTGTAGGTTTACCCAGGTATCACTTCTGTGTCACTGTTAGACAGAGGCACAGTATACTAACCTCGAAAAAGGGCATAGCAAAATTAATTTAAAATGGGTGGCGAAAGCCAAACACACTCTGGCTAGGCTTATAAATGCCCTAGGGCAGATAGCCTAGTATGAACCTATGAACCTATATGACATACAGAGTCATACTGATAGCAGTTCAGAGGTACGCATGCCACTATTAGGCAACTGGTGGAAAGCTTACTAGCATACCCGAAAAATATCCTTGAATGCAGCACTTCATGTAAAACAGACTCTGTCATAGTTGGGTACTGAAGCCAGTACATTACATTTTATTAAAGAAAAATGGTAAATGTGCACTGATGAGGAAATTATTGTAGACACACTAACAGTAGTTCAAGTTGCAGTGCAATAAACTACTCCATATGTGCTGACAGTCATAGAAGAGAAAGGATGACAACAGCTCTCATTTGGGACTCAAACCTAAGATCTCCAGCACACTGTGTCAGTGTCAGTGCTGCTGGACTGACAAGAGACATTGCACAAATAGGTGTTGAGTTTCCCCTAAGAGTTTTTTTCCTTTCAGCTAGGAAACCCCCAGCATGCTAATCAAGATCAAATTACAAAGCCACGTACACAGGTTCAGAGAACACCCTCTACTGCATATGTCCTGATTCAGTCAAGGGTATTCACAAACATGGTATAAGCATGAGATGTCGCAGTGCTGAAGCTTTCTGATGCAATGACATGGAAGCAACACGTGTACCCCCTTAGCATAAGGTTATTGTAGCATGTACAAAGATGATTTTTAATGTCAGTTGTATAATGGTAACTCTCCATAACTAGGCATTGTTAAGTCAGATTTTGCCCACATCTAACTATGGCATATTGTCATATTCACAGAGCTTGGACCCATAACATCCAAAAGCAGCATTTATCCATAATAAAACATTTTGCTCATAAGTGTTATGGGCCAGAAAACAGTAAATATCACGATTTCTAAAGGGAGCGAAATCAGTCTGAATAATCATGGAAAGGAAGTGCATGGTGGTTCAATTCCCACAGATTCCACCTGAATACTGTATGAATTTAAGTAACCCATTTAAGTTTTCTAATGTATTTTATTGTTCTGCAGAGAACAAAGGCCTGTGCGCAATTTTCTTTCACTTTTGAACCATTTCATTAGACTTGATTATATTAACAGCTTGCCTTATTAAGCAGTTAATCTTTGTTCCTGCTGATATGTAGCATTTCAGCCTTGATTTCTGGCCACTTAAGTGAAAATGCTATTTTTATGTGGCCATTAATGTTTAGCTCTCTCTGTTGAAGCAATCTAAACAATAGTGCTCCTTAGGGATTAATGTATTCTCTGCCGACCTAATGGCCAGGGTGCATTATTGGCATCTAAAATTCGAAATGATTGCACCCCCAAAAATAATACAGAAATGTCCTGCCATGCTACAAAAAATATTTATTGCCTGGTATGCACAGTAACCTGCATGAGAAATCTAAATGTTTCAATTCTAGTCTTGTAAATAACCACATTTTTCAGAATAAATTAATGGTTAATGTGACTGATATATTTTATATTATTTTTTTTTAATATTGTAAAGAGATTATTTTCAGCAATTTGTTGTGTTTCTTTGCAACTGTGGGTCACACAAATTACATGCCAACAGAAGGGAGCATAAATACCTCAAACAACCAGTCTATTGTCACTTGATTGCGAGTTTACACCTGATGTTTTCTTTTTTTTTTTTTGGTTTTTTTTTTTGTTATAGCTTTCAGTATTTTGGTCAATGAACCCCTGCTCTAACACAGATAAACACTACTGATTGAAATGCAACAAAATTTTATTAAGCAGCAACATCAGACTAAACCTTCTTTCTAACATTAATAAATAAAATATACCAAAACTCACAATCAACTAAAGATATTAAGGCATCCAAGCATAAATAACATAAGTACATCCTGGGCAGTGAGGAAGATCACTAACCTGAGCATAATACAACATGTAATCATTAGTATTCCTCACTGTACGTATTACGATTCCCTCCTACTGGAGCAGTGCAAATCCATCACTCACCCTGACACTTTACACCACTCAGCCTAGAACAAAGAAAGGGTGAAAAATAGGGTTCTCCTTCCTAAAGATGGAACACTGCCTTATATTCTGCTGACCAGACTGCTATTTATTCAACCTGTTCCCTCTTTCCTTCCCTGGCTGTAAATGCCAGTTTTACCCCATCTGGAACCTTATGAAAACCTGCTAACCTCTAACAGATGAAACTATATCTTTAAACAACAAATATAAATAAATTTTAAATAAATCTAAATCTAGATGACTTAAATGAACTCATACTGCCTAAATCATAGAAGATCCTTGTCTGTAAAATTCCAGTGGTCTGAGGTACAAACCCCAAAGACAATGTAGCTCTTCTACTATATATTTTATGAACTTCCTTGCAGTTTCTATTGCCTTAAAATTGACTATCCCTTTTCAAATCAGCCTAGGAATAATTGATGATCAGACCAAAACAATGCTCAGAAATCTTTATTTTATTACCATCAAACCTGTCACAATAAAAGATACTGAAGTCAAACGGTTTACACTACAGTGACGTTCAGGATCCCAACTGCTGCCTGAACTGCTTTCACCATAGGAACCAAAAATGCCTACTTCTGCACCCTTGTCAAATTACTTTTCACTGCAAAGAATCAAGAGCCAGGATACATTTTCCTTTTCTCATTGCCACTTGCTTTGCTACCCCATATTCAAAGGAGCATCCCAATATCAAACGTTTCTTGTTCCCTGCAAGACAAAACAGCAATAAGTAATGAAGCCTTCATTACAGCAAAGTTACCAATCTCCCAGCTAACTATTTAATAAAAGACATAAAGGCATTTGATGACCACCTTCCCATTCTGATTATCACTTTGCTTGCTTTCCTTTTCATGGATAAGTTATAAGTGACGAGTGGAGTACCACAGGGTTCAGTCCTGGGTCCTTTCCGATTCGGCATCTACTTCTCTGAAGTACAGGCCAATAAAGAAGGTCTTTGGCTAACAAAGTTCGCAGATGACTGCAAACTGGGAGCCATAATAGAATCATCTAATGATGTAGACATTCTACAAAAGGGCCTCACAGAGACAGATGCTTGGTGTCAAAGTCATGGTCTCAAGCTCAATGCTAAGAAGTGCATTGTCATCCCCTTTGGGAAAAACTCGGTACCCATTAACTACCACATAGGCGGTAGCTCACTAAACACTGAAAGTGTGATAAGAGACCTCGGGAGACAGTAGTCTCTCCTTTGATAACCACATCGCCACAGCAGTCAGGAAATCCTTCTACGTGGCACACCTCATCACAAAAGGGTTCTCCTCTAGAAAAAAGGAGGTCATTGTTCCTCTCTACTCATCTGTCATCAGACCCATTATAGAGTACAGTGCCTCGTTTGGCATGCATCTCACAAGACACCAACAACAATTGGAAAGGCCACTGAAATACCTCACTAAGAGGATTACTGGCATCAAACAGATGCCATACACAGACTGTCTCAAAAAACTCCAGCTCTACTCCGTCGCATATTGCCTACTCAGAGGTGATCTCTGCCTAATATACAAAGCTATGTCAAACCCAGAGCTGTTGGACATGCTACACTTAAATAAATCCCAATCTCTCTGAACCACATGCTCCAGGGACCTAAACCTTGTCATCACACTAAACATAACATGTTGGAGGGATAGATTCGTGTCCCAGAGACTTCCCATATTCTGGAACAAACTACCCATTCATGTCAAGCAAAGCTCCTCATTGGCTCTCTTTAAGAAAAACCTTGACGACTGGATGAGAAATAGAAAATTCATCCTGGGGATCACTTCTGCAGCACTGTTTGACAGGGGCACAGGAAAATAATTTTCTTGGGTGGCGAAAGCCAGGGAACCTTTTTGGCTAGGCTTATATAGGCCCCAGGGGCGATAGCCTAGTACCTACCTATGAACCTATACCAAAAGAGTATGCAGAATGCCACCCATAATTCCTTGACCCCCCCCCCACTCCATGCCCACTTCAGAATATTATAAAACTGCCTGGCAAAAACTTGCCAACCCAATTAATTAATGCTACTTTCCTCTAGGCCTAGCCCACGCCAACAGGAATAACTTACCCTCATTATTCATCTACAAAACTACCTACTACATCTTGCCAACCTGATCCATTTTGGATTTATGCAATTAAACCAGCAATGCTGATTCAGTAATATACACACACATATCCATCCATTTGAGATTCCAAAACAACACATCAACATAAAAGCTTCCATATACAGAAAAAATTGATAATGTAGTCCAAAAATGTATGAATAATAACCATCCAATATCTCCTGTCAGCCTTTAACAACAACCAAAGCAATTGCCTACCTAATGGAAACTTCCTGTCAGCCACCAGACCTCTAAGTCTTTCACACCCTTTCAGCATTCTCAAAATTTACCAATGATTTGTAACAACCCACCAGCGTGAAAACAATGGCAACACTCAAAGCTGCAAAGTACACCCTTAATGACCTCACTGCCTCAACTAGCTCCCATCTTTGCACCACGTACCTCACCACTAACATTACTGATCACATGCTTCACAAAGATATAAAGGCTGCTACAGCTAAGCTATGTGTATGCCTTATTACCATAGTTCAAGACTGCTGCATTAAACCACCCACTACAAACTGCTAATGTTCTGCACTTTAACTGTGCTGCAACTGGACACACCTCTACCACTGGAGGCAAAACCCAAAAGCCAGGAAACTGCAAAACAGACAAACCACCAACTAACAGTCACAAGATAACATGCAAGAGTGGTCAATATGCAACTCAGTTAGATGTCCTCCTTGTAAGGAAAGGACAGTGAGGTAGAATCAGAGATTGAAAGGTTATCTCCATTGAAACAGTCAGCCCACATTGTAATACACTGGCAGCCACAATCAGTTGTGAACAGTGGTCAGAGTAGGCTCAAAGGTCAGCAGAGACTACACTGAAGACCTGTAAGTTGACTGGAATGAAAACACAAGACTTCAAGAAAATATTCAGGGCTCTACCACCTCATGAAGAGAAGGAAACAGAGATGACCGAAGCTCCAAAGGCAGTGGTGTCTCCATATTCATAAAGGATATGCACACCTCCAGACCAGTAGCCCAGCATAACACATCCGGGATACTTCAGGTACAACTAACATTGGGTAAGATGATGATCCAGGTCATAACCTGCTATAGGTCCCCAACCATGTCCCTAGACTCTCACTCCATGTTCTTAAGCACCATGGAATCTATCAAAGTCCAACCCAACACTGTCTTACTAGGGGAATTCAACTACCCCTCCATCAACTGGGAAAACTACTCAAGCACCAATACACTGGCCCAACACTTCCTGCAATTTATCAATTCCAATGCCCTGGACCAGCTCATTCTGACCCCCACTAGAGGAAGCAACATCCTTGACCTGGTTATTACTAACATGGGTAACTGTTGCTCTACACCAATAGTTAATCCCTCCCTGGTCAGATCTGACCATAAACTAATCACCATGGAAATCCATATCTCACCCACACACCCGCAAAGGTAACCACCTTGAAAAACTTCTCCAAAACTGACTTTCGACTCCTAAAAACAGAGGTGGCTAACTTCACAGCACCCATGCCAATGGAAAATAGCTTCATGACTGCCAAATCATACACCAATGCACTGTACAAACATGTACATAAATGCATGGAACTAGCCATACCCAACAGAACTAAAATGCTCTCCTCCAAAAAAAGAAAGCCAATCTGGTAGTCCCCTGCCATTAATAAACTCTACAACAGAAGTAAGAAACTATTGCAAAAAAAGGTGAAGTCACAAGACTGGAAAAACTCCCTTATTAGCCTCAACAAAAAGTTGAGATCCCTCATCAAATCTTCTAAAGACAGCTATGAAGGCAGAATTGCGGCGGACACTAAAAACAATCACAAAGCCTTCTGTAGCTATATCAAGAACCTCCACTTTAATAACCAGATTTGCACTGAGTTACTGCACAATGGTACCTCCTATACTGAGCCAAACAGATATTGCCAACATACTGGCCAACAGATTCAGTGCCAACTTTAGCCTCCCTCCCCCATAAAGGACCAATCACAGTACCGGAAGAATGCCAGGCACCCAGCATTACTGCAGCACAGGTTAAAGCTGCATTGTCCAAGTCCAAGAATACAGCTTCCATGGGGCCCGATAATATCCTTGGTTGTGTTCTACATAAAGTACAAAGCAAACTGGCACCACATCTGTGTGACATGTTCAGTCACAGCCTCATCTCAAGCTTTGTCCCTACCAAATGGTGCACTGCTACAGTCATCCCTCTACATAAAGGGGAATGACTACAGACCCTGGGAATTATCACCCCATTAGCCTGATGAGTCTGATATGTAAAGCTATGGACTGCATCATGACGGACCTGATTAAAAAAGATATAGGAAATCTCCAAACTCTAGACCCCACGCAATTTGGCTTTGTGAAAGGGAGATCATGCCTGCTCAACCTGGTTGACTTCTTTGAGTCAGTCACCAGGGCTGTGGATGAAGGTAAGGCAGTGCATACAACCTACCATGATCTGGCCAAGGCCTTTGATACCATTCTTCACTCAGGCATTATTGATAAACTCAACAAACTAGTCATCAACCCCTATATCACTAGGTGGTTTGCAAATTGGCTCACAGATAGAACACACAGTGTGAAAGTAGCAGACTCCAAGTCAGACTGCCAACTAGTCATGAGTGGAGTCACACAGAGATTGGACCTGGGTCTTCTCCTGTTCAGTGTCTACTTCTCAGAAGTACCAGGCTAAAACAAAGGGATTCTGGTTGACCAAGTTCACAGATGACTGCAAGCTGGGACCAATTATTAACTCCCCAAGTGCTGCTGACATCCTACATAAAGGCCTCACTGAGACCAATGACTGGTTTCGAAACCATGGCCTTAAGTTTAATGCCAAAAAAATGCATCGTCATCCCCTTGGTAAAACCTCAGTTCCCACTAATTACAACATCAGTGGGAGCCCACTGAACACTGAAGGCATTATAAGAGATCTGGGGGCACAGGTTGACAGCAACTTTTCCTTTGACCACCATATTGCCACTGTGGTCAGAAAGTCCTTCTATGTTGCACATCTCATTACCAAGAATTTTGCATCCAGGAAGAAAGAGGTCATCGTCTCTCTCTACTCTTCCCTCAATAGACCAAGTATTGAGTATTATGCCCCATTTGGCATGTACCTCACTAGACACCTGCAACAGCTGGAGAGGCCACAGAAGTACCTCACGAAGAGGATCCTAGGCATTAAACACACATCCTACATGGACACACTCAAAAGACTCCAGCTATTCTCTGTCTCCTATCACCTACTTAGAGGTGATCTCTGCTTGACTTACAAAGCCAAGTCTGACCCAGCTCTGTTAGAAATGCTACATCTAAAGAAATCCCAATCCCTCCACACCACATGCTCCAGAGACCTCAACCTCATTACCACAATCAACAGAACATGCTGAAGAGGCAGGTTCCTCACCCAGAGACTGCCTATGCTCTGGAATAGACTTCCCATACATGTCAAGCAGAGCATTTCACTGTCCATCTTCAAGAGAAATCTTGATGAGTGTATGGGTAATAAAATGTTCACCCCGGGGATCACTCCAGTGGCTTTACTTGATAGAGGCACTGGGAGCTAACCTTTGGTGGCATGATGACAGGGCACTTCTGTGGGCTAGGCTTGTAAAGGCTCCAGGGCCATTAGCCAAGTACACACCTATGAACCTATGAAGAAAAATGGCAGTTCCTCAAAACAGCATGTGTGTGTGAAGATTGAAGAGCAAGTATGCGGCTGAGCCACGTATCGAATAGGGTACAAAAGGAAAGTCAGGGGCGGAATGAAAAATTCAGGAAGTTATCAAAGCAAAGATGGTGTACAGGGAAAAAGTTGGAGATAGAAAAGATAGATCAGGCTTTGAAGGAATACTGGTTGGCCCAAAAGGCAGTTGCAATAGCAAATAACAAGGCATCAGAGGCACTCGACCGGCTTCACGAAAGTGACTCAGCAGATTTAAAAAAAATAAATAAATCTATCAGGTTGCAAGGCAAAGACAGGAAGATAAAGACCATATTCATTAGACATCATAAATAAGGGACACCAGCAAGAGCCTTCTCACCAGTCCATGGGACATCAAATGCAAATGGAGTACTTTCAACAACTTTTGAATGAAGAAAACTCCACAGAAGTGGTACTTCCCCACATGCAAGCTTGCAAAGAAAGAAGAAGAAAAGGCCACATTAGAACATTAGAAGAAGTAAGAAAGGAAAGTAAGGAGAATAAAGTCAGGGAAAGCATCAGGCTCAGATACGCTTACTACGCATATGATCAAGACCTTGAGTGAGTTATTGGAGAAATGCTTCTTGAGGTACTCACAGCAGTATGAACAGAAAGGTGTATAGCAGATACCCAGAAAATAAGCATCCTAGTGCCAGTATACAGGAACAAATGGGACATTCACAACTGTAAGCATTATACAAGTATCAAACTCATGTCACACTCCATGAAAGTACTGCACAGGATGAGTGATAAATTAATATGCGGACTAGCAGAAAGTAAGATGAGAGATGGGCAGGTCAGATTCTGATCGGTTTGTAGCATAACTGACATGATGTTTGTAGTGAGACAGCTGGTGGAGAAGAAGCTAAAGATGAGGAAAGAGTCCATCTGGGCATTCCTAGACTTGGAGAAGGCATATGACAACATCCTAAAGAAACCTGATTTGGGATGCCTGAAATGGCTTAAATCCTAAAAACACTGGTAGAGTTAGTGCAGGCTATGTACAAGGACCCAATGACAGAAATACAAACAGGTTCGGATTCACAGAAGGGTTCCCATTGGGAGTGGGTATGCATCAGGGTTCAGCTGTAAGCCCACTGCTTTTCATACAAGTAATGGACTACATCAGCAAACAGATCAAAACAGACAGAGCAGCAAAGCTGCTGTATGTGGATGATGTGGCATTACAGACAGACTCTGAACAGGAACATCAGAGAATGACAGAGAAATGGAATACAAGATTGAAAGCACATGGGATGACACTGAGTACAGACAAGATAGCTGTCATATTAACAAATAGGACACATCAGAAAAAGCTGAAAAATGAGATAGTACAGAAGGTAGTTTCAAGTCATTGGGAGCGGTGAGAGTAGAAGGGTAGTCTAAATGAAGAGGTTAAAGCTAGAATGAGAGAGTGCTGTGTGTGACAGAAGAATACCAAAGCAGCTGAAAAGTAAAGAGCACAAACAGTGGTGTGACCAGCACTTCCATATGGTACAGAAACCAGGGCAGTGAAGGCCAGCAGTCGAGGAAGCTAGAGATGATGGAGATGAAGCACCTGAGACAAGTGATACGGCGCATCCTGTGGGATGGATGAAGAAATTATGACATCCAATCAGAAGCCAAGGCAGACCCAATTGCAGAGAAGTTGAAAGAGAACAGATTACAGCAGTTTGGGCACATGTGCTTGAAAGCAGATGATGATGATTTGGGATAGACAGAAAGAAGGCTAGGGAAAGCAAAGAGACTGATGGATTGTGTGTTCAGTCAGGCATGACTGTCAAAAGAAGGTAGGAGAGTGCTGATTTTAGAGAATTGGTGATAGTTGAAGTGACACCCTAATCCCATGTAGAAAATGAGAAAAACTGAGTTGATGACGGTGATAATGATCTCAATTGATGTATTAAACCTACCTTGGATATGTTTAGCAGAAAATGACAAATTATCCTAAGGCAATGCAGCACTAGCTTTGTCAGTAAAACCTGAACAACCTCTGGCCTGGATGATTTCCTCAACAATACCTGCACCACTCTTAGATCATCTGATTGAAAAACATCCCTTTTGTTGCATAACTCCCTTGACACAATACTGGAGATGCCAAAATTGCCATCAGTTCCAGGAAGCTAATATTCTTCTTCCTCTCAACATACTATATATGAGATCAAGGCACTCCAAACAATTTCTCTTTAAAATAAGCCTCCAGTCACGTCTAAATTCAACTGCAAGTTGTTAGATTATACTCAGTCCTCCAACAAGAATTGCACACCATTAAAATGCAGTCAGAATCAGCTTAAATGGTCAGATTTTCCTTAACTAACCTTGAAATCCTATGATATATATATATATATATATATATATATATATATATATATATATATATATATATATATATATATAGATATATATATATATACACACACACACACACACACACACACACACACACACACACACACACACACACACACACATACATACATATGCATACATACCTGTCACCCCACAACAGGTTAGCCAGCAACCTGTGGAAATTCCTCAATTCCTCACAGGTCCTACAGTTCTACAAGCAAAATTCAACAAAGCCAATAACTCTGACATCCTTCACTTTGAATTTAGTTGACTTTAGTTTTTCCCAGGAAAACAGTGATTTTGTCACATAACTGGACAATTTGCCCTCTGGAATGGGGAAGAAACATAAGTTTGCATATATTTCCAAACTTAAAAAGATTAGAAGTTTCGCTGGCCTCTTATTCTTGACACTAATGCTACATCAACCTCCCTGCAGAACTTGAAAAAACAGCACATTCATTCTTTAGTTGTCTCCTGTCCCTCCGCAATTAACAACAAATCATCCAAATAATTTATTGGCTTCTGACAAGGACCCCTTTTCTGCTGGAACCAATAACAGAACTGCACTAAACTTTTCAAATGTTTCAAAAGCCACTGCACAGGCTATTGGCATTGCCTTGTCAAAACAAAAATGTATCTTTTAAACACATCCCTAACAATGTTCAGTCAATCCTGCTTCTGAATAGGAAGCAACCAAAAGGCTAATTTAGTGTCCAACTTAATTAACCATGGATCAGTAAACCATGAATCATTATCACCACATCCATCCATTCATTGATGCAAACTGCACTCATCTCCTTCCTTGTCAACATAATCTTTCACTGAACACCATTCCAGAAAGGAGATATGGTGGATAATCACCTGGCATCTTCCCAGAGACCAAACCCAAAGGTTAAATCCTAAAGTTGTGAAAGGAGGGAGTCTCAAATGGACATAAAATTCCTACAGCTCATATCTCCTTGTCTGCAAGGCTTGGGCCACATTCTTCATGCTTTAACTGACTTCAGTTTATTACTTAACTTCCCTAGCTCCCAACCTGACACTTTATGGAAAATCCTGTTGAAAACCCTTACATCAACTCCTGGACTGCTCTCTGTCAAAATAGTCTTCCAGGAGCACATGCAGGATGTTCCCTTTAATAGGGGAGTGAAATGGCCAGTTTACTGACTGCCCCTTGAAAGGGCACAGAACATCTCATCCCATGAACTTTATTTCTTCATCTCCCCACTACATCTCATGACATTTCCTGCCTACTGTCATCCTGTTGTAAGGGTGAAATCAGCCGACCAATCCATTCTTTGTGTCAACACTTCACCAGACCATGCAGGCCTCCACAACATGAGCAAACGTGGGATAACCTGCAAGCAGGCCATGAACACCACATTACATTAAAAGCCCAGCACATCTTACTCCTGGCCAACTCTTCCTCAGCAACAACCATAATTTGCACCTTTGCCCTATCTGACACTATACCTAACTGAGTATCTGTGTGCCTATTCACCCACCTAAGGGACTTATCCATTTCTTTCAGTTTCCTAAAATGCTGGGTATACCACAACAAATCATTGCCATGTCTCAATCATTGTACTTCTCTTATTAAGAAATAACCCAAGAGTGGAAATTTCGGATCCTTTTCCAGGATTACTGCCATTAAAGAGATGAAAGCCTATGTCAATTTATCCCATATCATACCATACCATATCAGTCTCCTCTTACTATGGTCACTAATGTCACAGTCAGGTCTCTAGCTGCTGTTTTTCCATGTCTGCTATTCTACGGGCACCATCCACATGTATTAGGTCAAATAGATTGACAAATTTCCATCTCTTAATCCTCTCCTTCACCAGCAGGCATATGTGCACTGTTATGAAAACACCCAAACTCTGCATGGAAGGCTTACACTACCTGCACACTCAGGGTCTGTATTTCCTGTCCTAATCCCCCCAACCCTCTAAAGCCAAACTGCATCCCTAACAGTGGAGGAAACCTCGACTCTCCAATGGCCACTGGATTGCCCAGCTTTCTTCTAGGTCCATGCCTCTAGCCCCACCTAGCTCTTTGTTATCTTCAGCATTGAAATACTGTAAAAACACACTAAATATTCCTCAGCTGAATGATCCTGACCTAAATCTTCCCCTCCATAAAAACAGAAATGTTCCCTGCAGTCATCTGAGGCTCCATAATTTGAATGAGCAATCGCCAACTTCTTTATTCTGGTTTCTCTTTCTACACCTGCTACATGCCTCCACAGCCAGCCTCCCCTCATGGCCTGGTACCTCTGAACAGCCTCTCCTGATGGCTGTTATTGCCATGCTGCATCTTGAGAGAAGGCCTTTGCCTGGGACACAGTCTTTTGCCATCTTTGCATTTGGTTCTGCATACTTGCTATGCTGGAAGAGAAGACACATTGTTAGTGCCAGCCCCTACCACCACATGACCTCTTCTTTCTTCAACACTCCCTTGTACCCACTCCACTAACTACTTCCCCCCACCACAGACTCCAGCTCTGGACCTCCCTAGAAACACCCATCCTAAAGTACCAATCTGCAGATGCAGCTAAGCCCTGGTTAAAAAAAACTCCCACCTCTCTGGCAAAACATTTATTATGAAATTATTAACCTACTGTGTGAGTGTTGTAGTCTGTAAGTTTATGTTGGCACATGAGACAGATAGTTGCACCTTCACAGTGAAGTTATAGACTGAGAGAACAATGGTGGTCCCATGGTGGTATAGAATACATTATTAACAATGTTCATCACTTCTTGTCTCTGTATAAACAGGGTCATGCAGCACTCTGACTATCAACTAAAATCAAAAGTATGACTCTGTGTGTGTGTGTTGTGTTTGTCCCTGAAAGTGGCAAATTATAGCTTCATATGTTTTAAACATATCCATTCCTAAACCAACAGACCTGGAGGTTATGAAGGAGCCTAGAGGAAATTCCCAAATGCTCTGGCGCACTACCTTGTAAATGATATGCTCTGATCATCTGGAAGGCCGAGAAGGTCAAGAGCATTAAACCCCAGCCTCAGCAATCCCCATATCCTCACCAAAGTTCTCAACTTAAGCATCACAGTAAAGCCAACATAAAAGGGAACAAAGACCCAGCGTGAGGGATAACTCATGTCGTTTCACTTTAATTCACTTAAGCATTTCATTTAATAGAACAACCTATTTTAAATCTACCAGCATTTACTAAATGATAAGAAGCATGAAACTCAAATGGGTCTATATCAGAATATCGAAGTTTTAAAACTTCGAATGTTCTAATATCGTCCCCTATTCAGCGAATGCTAAAAATAGCGAAGCTGCAGAACACCGAATTTTTTTCTAGGGAAAGAATTTGGTTGGCCATTTCTGTGGCTTCGCTATTTCCAGCACTGTGGTGGGAAGTTAAGGGGTCAGATTCAGGTAAGTGTGCATTTGTGTGGACGTTAGGGTTAGGGCGCGGGTTAGGTGAGTTAGGGTTAGGGTGCAGGTTAGGTGAGTTAGGGTTAGGGCGCAGGTTAGGTGAGTTAGGGTTATGGGCGGGTTAAGTGAGTTAGGGTTAGGGCGCAGGTCAGGTGAGTGTGCGTTAGTGACAGACTTTAGGGTTAGGGTTTGGGTTAAGGTAAGTGGATAGATAGTAGTGTATGTACAGTTTAGTGTAGGGTTAGATGTAGGATTTTAAGTGTATGTGTGTGGATTGCTGTTTGCTTGGTGTGCTTGTGTTGTGTGTATGTATTTCGGAATAGCAAATTTTTTCCCATGGAAAAATTTTGCTGTTCTGAATATTCGATATTTTGTGGTTTAGATATTTTAGATTCGATAAAATAGCATTCGCTATTTTCATCTTTCGATAGCGTGATATAAACGCAACTCAAACATCTGCTTTAATGACTAACTGCAACTATCAGTCATTTAACAGACATCAACCTCCCTCCCTTTTTTTTTAAATCTGGTACAAAAAAGCCCCCCATGACTATACTGCATCAGGTAGCCCCCCCCACCTGACCATTGCTACCACTGCTGTATCCAATTTAAATCACATGGACAAGGAACCAGCATCCATTAAATAAGGTAGTAATTGTCCTCTTGCAGGTTTCCAACTTTTCTTTGCATTTACTTCTCATAATTATACACACATATATAGACACACACATCTTGCTCCCTCTGTTTAGATATACATATATATAGATAGATAGGTAGATGGATAGTTAGATAGATAGATAGATAGATAGATAGATAGATAGATAGATAGATAGATAGATAGATAGATAGATAGATAGGTAGATAGATGTATGTCTACTTATTATAGTCAAATGACCCGAATGTTGATGGTGGCAAAATGAACTACAAAACATGGCACTTGCAAAAATAAATTAATAAATAATTCTTTAAAAATAAATAAATAATCAATGTCCTTTGCAGGTGGGCTAACCCCCCCCACACACACACCATTGCTAATTATATATTCTAACTCTAAAACTGCACAATATTGGGAAAAAAGCTAATTTCCTTACTCCAAATATTGTGCAGTCTTGCACACCTGTTGACCTAATACAGTGTTGACAATATTCAGTACTACCACACACACACACACACACACACACACACACACACACACACACACACACACACACACACATACAGACACTACATTCCAGTACAACCTTCCTCACCAGTACTGGGAAAAGTTCTGATTACCCTATGATGGCATGTAGAGTACTTTAAAAACCACCAAGCTCCAAATCTTTGTCATTTCAGGTTTTGTTATTCTTTCTTTGTAAGAAATGTAACCATCTTCCTAGAAAGCATGTCTCATAGCTCTATGGCCACTAGCCATGCTGCAGAAGGTTACTTTGACACTGGGCCTCCCTCCAATGAGCCACAACTGGCCTATCCTCACAGAGCTGCAACTAAGGCCACTCAACTAAGGGGGCTGATTGCTGAACCTCTCAACTTTAGCTAAGATGTCTGTACAGACCTGAAAAGAATGCTGGGGTGGGTTAGACAGGTCAAAATAGGGGACTGTTATCAAGTATTTCTGTAATTTACTTAAAATTTAATAGAACAAGTTTGTCATCAATAAGCACTTCTTGAAAAATAAGAATTATCTGCCTTTAATGTCTGCATTATTGATTGACTGTAATTCTAAGTGATTGATCAGAAAATCAAAATTTGATGAAGGACATGGCAAAATCAGAAGCATTCTACAACTTAGGGACAGCTGAAAGGTGTGCTATCCACCTCAAAGAAAATTCATGGGGAAAGAATTCTCATCATCTCAAATACCTACAGAAACCACAACCTGCAGGGACTCCTGGAAGGATTTGCAACCATCAGGAGGAACAGACTCAGCACCATTGAAGACCATGTTAAAACCCTGTATGCCTTCCAGAGCACAAAAGGAAAGCACCATGGCAGTTGAGAATCAGGTAACTAGTGGATCTGCCTCCTTTAAAGGAAAGACTATTCATTTAGCCACCCAGACTGCCCATTTTCCCCCCACCTTGGGACTTTAACCACAACTTGACCACATTACTACACTCCTGTCTGGCCCTCATACTTAATTCTCCGATTTCCCATGTTATAAATTACAACTGTTTCCCTCTGGTTCTGTCTTTTTTAGTATGATAAGAACAAATACCTACTCCACTAAGAAATCAAACCAGACTTACCTGAAGCTCACACTCAGTCACCTTTCCTAAAATCCACTCACATCTGTTGCTTGGATGCTGATGACCAGTGCATCCTCTGAGGTCCAAACAACTTTTCATAACCTATCCTCCCTCTTCCCATTGTCTTAACTACCTGGAGTCCCTACTTTCTCAATGTATCTAGCGGAGGCATCCATCAAAAAATATGTCTGCCCTCGGCAAACCCTATTTCACATAGAACATACAGTCATGAGCACCTTGTAAATTCAGTACCTTGAAAGGTTTTCAGAATCAAGACATTGTATAATTTTTATTTCCAAATGGATATTTCATTATAACACTTAGCACCCACAGCTCCAAGGTCAGTCTTAAAAAGAGGCATGTACTGTTGTTCTTACCATTTAAACAAAATAATATGAGTAATATAAATCAGATATTGCTGAATTCCAAGGAAAAGTGAAGCAGCAGTAGATACTTCATTTGTTTCTTTACTACTGTTTGATTTTGTTAATGAAATTGCCTAAATATTTTCTGTTGTTTCTTCTTGTTTTTATTTGATTCTTGAAGCCATAATATAATTTGAGCGTGTGTTATTATTGTATATTTGTGAAAAGTAGTTTGTGTAATTATTCCAAACTTTCATTAGCGTGGTATGTCAAAGCCCAGAGACCTTCTTCTTCTTTCCACTTTTCCCAGTTAGGGGTCACCACAGCAGATCACCTGTCCACTGATGATTGGCAGTGGAGTTTTACAGTGTTGAGTTGCCAGCCCAGCACTCAACCTTCCACAGAAGGCACACATGCACGCACTCACGCCTAGGGCCAATTTAGAGTGTCCAATCTACCTACAGCATGTCTTTGAAATGTGGGAGGAAACCAGAGCACCCAGAGGAAACCTATGTGACCACAGGGACAACATGCAGACTTCACACAGAAGGTACCCCAGCCACGGATCGAACCAGAGAACCTCTTGCTGTGAGGCAGCAACGCTAACCGCTGCACCACCGTGGCCACCCGTCAAAGCCCAGAGACCATCTAGGTGAATTTCATTTCCATTGAAAATGCCAGAAACAGAAGGATATTGTTCTGTATACCTTCCTTTCCCTCCATGTCACTTAGTCAAATCAAAGTTTATCATTCCATTTCTGAGATAAACTAAACTCCTCTGCTCTTCCAACCCTTGTAATTTCACACACGTGTGCATATGTGTGTGTGTGTGTGTGTATGTATACACACACATACATATATACACATATATATATATATATATATATATATATATATATATATATATATATATATGTATATATATATATATATATATATATGTATATATATATATATATATGTGTTGTGTGTGTGTGTGTGTATATATATATATATATATATATATATATATATATATGGATACACTAGACAATCTTGACATACTGAAATGTCGAAATTCAGTACGTCGAGACTGAATAGTGGAAAGTGCAGTTAACCGAAACTACACTATGCCGAATCTGCAAATGTGGAATCCACCTCTATTGTGGTGTCGCGTTTGTGATGTGTGGTGTGGTTTGTGGATTTATCTGGGGTTTCAGGTAAGTGTTGCGTGTTTGAGGATAATGGGTAGGGATTTTAGTGTGTGTGAGTGTGTGTGGTGGTGTTTTTTGTGTGTTTGTGTGTTTAGTGTGACCTCGGAGTTAGAATATATAAGTAGGGGGGTGGGAGGTGCAGGGGGGCTTTCCCCCCTACATATAGGTAAGTTAAGTGTGTTTGTGTGTGTTATTATGTTTGTTTAGTTTGGTAGGTGTATGTGTGTGTATGATTATGTCCTGGTTTGTGTGTGTGTGTGTGTGTGTGTGAATGGTCGTGATTGTAGTGTTCGTGATTGTGGGTTTTCATGTATGTGGTTTTTCGACTATTCAGTCTCGAAATACTGAAATTCAACATTTCAGTATTTCGAGATTGTATAGTAAATCCATATATATATATATATATATATATATATATATATATATATATATATATATATATATATATATATATATATATATATATATATATATATATATATATATAGTTCCCCTTCATATGATCGAATTTCTCTAAACTCGAAAGTCATAAACTCGAAACCAGAATCTCGAATTTAGAGAAACTCGAACATATGAAAAGGACAAAAAAAAAACAAATTAACACCTTTCAAATGTTTTCCCAGGGGGGGCTCCCCTGCACCCCTCACACCCCCCTACTTAAATATACCTACTCTGAGATTGCACTATAGTGAAGGAAAGGGAAATCTCCCATTCCGCGCTATACACATAAGTGCAAAACGGAAGATTTTCCATTCCTCCGCTATAGTGCGGTCACGGAACATTCACATTTAAACTGCTAGGGTACAGGGGGACCTGGCTCCCTGCAATAAGGTAAGTTAACTTTTAATTTTTTTTAAACCTAAGGCTCCCATTCACAATTTCAATTGAATGGAAGTTCGAGATTTTGGTCTCGAGATTATGAATTTCGAGCTTCCATCCATTCAATCTTGTGAAGGGGAACTATATATATATATATATATATATATATATATATATATATATATATATATATATATATATATATATATATATATATATATATATATATATATGGGTCTACCTGTTATTATTGAACTTACACTTACCTGAAAGTCACATCCTTGAGATAACTTCTCCAAAAAAAATAATTTTAATGAAAACCCGGATCACTAGAGTTTTACTTCAGGAAACTAACCACTTGGCCACCATAGTGAACTCTGCTGTTTTCCCCACTATTGTGCGATCTTGGAGTTGGTATATTTAGTTTGGAGTGTGTGGAGGGCAAAGCCCCCCACTTGAGTTAGTTTGATTTGCTTCCATTCATTTGTTCTTTTTTTTTCTTTTGTGGTGGCCAAGTGGTAGTTTCCTGGAGTAAAACTCCAGTGATTTAGGTTTTCATTAAAATAAAGTTTTTGGCAAAGTCATCTCGTAGATGTGACTTTCAGGTAAGTGACATTTCGATAATACAAAGTAGACCTATATATACTTATATATATATATATATATATATATATATATATATATATATATATATATATATATATATATATATATATATATATATATATATATATATATATATATATATATATGGGTTCACTACGTAATCTCGAAATTTTGAAATATCGAATTTCAAAATCTCGAGACTGTATAACTGAAACCCCTAAATGCCGAAAGACCAGAAGCGCGAAATTCAAAATCCCGAACATACAACACACATACATCACACACATACACACAACGTCTTCCCACAATCAAACATATCATCCTACACTACAGATAATCAAGCCCCTCTGCAACCCCCATGTGGGGGGCTGTGCCACTCACACCTCCCCCTACTTAAATATACTAACTCTGAGATCGCACAAACAGACACACAAGGGAAACTCACACCCACACATTTTACAGTCCTTCACACACACACATCACAGTCACAACACACATACACTAAAGCCCCTAACCAACGCATTTACACATAGATACTTACCTGAACTTCCACCTATCCATCAACAAACTGCAATACCACAAGCGCGACTTCAATATCTCCGAACATCGGGATTTTGAATTTCGCGCTTCTGGTCTTTCGGTATTTAGGGGTTTCGGCGATATAGTCAAGATTTTGAAATTCGATATTCCAACATTTCGTGATTATGTAGTGATCCTATATATATATATATATATATATATATATATATATATATATATATATATATATATATATATATATATATATATATATATATATATATATATATATATATATATATATATATATATATATATATATATATATATATATATATATATATATATATATATATATATATATATATATATATATATATATATATATATATATATATATATATATATATATATATATATATATTTATGCACACTGAGAGAAAAAGTGGGAGAAACACACACACAGATCAGCACAGAGTCATTATTCCTTGAGGAGTGACAGCCTGTCCAGCATCAAGCTGCAGGTGTAAAGCAGAAAACCATTCCTCCCCTAATCAGTTCAAACCCTGTATTTTAAAACTCACTGGTTATGTCCTTGCTCTAACCCTGACTAAAGCCTCATCTACTTCCATATCCCTGCAATTTTTTTTATTCCCAGCGACTTACCTCTTACACTAAATGGTTTGAAAAGAGAAACTGTATCTTTACAGATATTCTGTATATAGCTGCATTACAGGTTTGATAAGAGAAACTGTAAAAAACGAAAAAAGTTAGACTAGTAGTTAGTTAGAAATATTAATGGGTATAATAAATCTTTGCAGACAGACCTGTTTGAGCAGAATACTTTACATTCAGACTTTATAAAGGTTGGACAGTATATGCAAGCTTGAGCATGGAGAAGAAAGCAGGAGAGGGTAGTGGGATTTATTTTAGAAAGTAAATAGGTAGTTTGAAGTGAGGTAGATAGAGATAGGGTAATTAAGAAAGATAGATTTAGTCTGGGGCAATAGTTTGGGCAGCCTGTTGGGTGAACTGGGTTTATTACAAATATGATATATTAGCCAGGATTGATACATGGGCAGATCTATGTAGTTGATAGGTGGGATTTTAGTAATTTTTTTAATTGAACTATGTTAGGGTTGGATTTAATATCAAGTGGAAGGCTATTTCAGATTTTGGTGACACTGCAGGAGTAGAGGGATTCCGCAGTGTGGCTTTTGCATTTTGTTTTATCTAGTAATGCCTTATTGTTAGAGCGAAGCGTCCTCTTATTTGAGTAGGGAGCTAGTAGGTTCTTTAGGGCTAGATTTTTTGCAGGGTGGCTTATTATTTGGTGGGCCATTTTGAACTGGTTGAATTTTAGCAATGTGGGGAGTTCAAGCCATGACAGCTTTCTGAGAGAATGGCAGTGGTGGGATCTGTAGTTAGCACCTATTGCAAATTTTGCTATTTTATTGTAACAGGTTTTAAGTTTTACTTCACCACGAATTGGAAACAGAAAAGCTCACCACCACACAAGGAAAAAAAGCCAGTGATTACCTTTATATTTTATTAAAATTCCAGTCCAGTAGTTGATCCACAATGCAGTCCCACAATACAGGTAAAATTAGCACACACTGGATCCAATAAAATCTGGTTAGCAGCAAACACAAAGCATAAAATGTAGACTCCTTTAGCACCTCAGCTCTTCAGCCTTTACAGAGTATATCCCTACTTCACATATCCCATCTTTAAATAGTATAATTACAAACAAATAACCAATCACAGACTTAAATTAATTAAAGAAAGCATTTCCAGTGACCTTCTTGATTCATTCCATATGGATGGAATTAATGTGTTAAATTTCAAAATTAAAACAGATTCTAACTTCTAAAGTTGTCTTTTAATGTCAAAATCAAACATTTGTTGTACTTGCCCCAAAATTGTAGCTTGTAAGCCTTGTGTATTTCCACTGTGATATTCTTTAAAATGTAGTGGACAGGACGTTCTTCTTTGCCCTTCTTAACATCCCTAACATGTTCCTTCAATCTTTGTTTGAAATATCTTTTACTTTCCCCTATGTATACCTTACCACAGGCACATTTCAAACCATAAACTATTCCACTACTGTCACAGGAAACTTTTCCTTTGCATGTAAAATTATTTTCATTAAATTAATTCCTGTCTTCCGAAATCATCTTCATAATTAATTTTTTATTAATTTTATCAAAACGTTTTGCAACATACTGACAACATCTACACCTTCCACAAGGTTTCAAGTTTTGATAAATATGACTTTCTTAGGTTGGTAAGCATAGAGTAGGGTTGAGGTAAGGTGGGTTCTAGCAATAGTAGCTCTTCTGTCTGCTGTGAGATAGTGTTTACTTCTGTAGAAGCACCCTAGTTTTTTGTGCACTTTTTTATAGACTGGGCAATATGAATGTCAAATAGCATAGCAACTTAGTATTAGGAACTGGGGATATGATGATGTTGTTAACTGAGGTGATTTTGACTGCAGGAAGGGGGTGGTAGGGCTCTAGTAGGGTGAAATAGGATTACTTTAGTTTTTTGGGGGGGGTTCAATATTACTTCAGCATTGGTTAGCCATGCTTGCATAGCTGTAAATGCCTGTTGTGTTATGTGTTCTAGTTGCTGGAGGGTAGGAGCTGCACATATAAGGTTGAGTCGACTGCATACTGTATGAGTGTGGTGTCACTAGCAGCTGTATGGAGTTTTTGAAGATTGTGAAGAGAATTGGGCCAAGGATAGAACCTTGTGGGACTCCCAAGGATACGGACAGAAGAGTGGAGAGAATGTGTTGCCATAATGCTGCTTGTTGTTGGCCATCCAGCTAGTCCTGAAACCAGGCTATTGCTGACTGGCTGAGGTTAGATCAGCTAGGACACCTAAGACTTTGGTATGGGATACAGTGTCAAATGCCTTTGACAGATCAAGGAAAGTTGAGGAGGCTAGATTACCTTCACTTCAGAGCTGGTTAATGGTATTGATAAAACTCATTAGTGCTGTGTTAGTGCTATGATTAGGGCTGGATCCATGTTGTGTGGGTGTTAGTAGATTGTTAGTTAATAGATATTCTAGCAGTTGAACATGAATGCACTTTTCCAATATTTTAGAAAGGGGAGAAAGAATGGCTCTGATATGGTAGTTACAAATATCTGTTGAGTTGCCACCTTTGTGGAGAGGAATTATGTGGTCAATTTTCCATAGTGTAGGTATTTTATTTTCTGCGATAGAGTGGTTTATTGGGATGGAGATGGGGACTGCAATGGCATCAGCTGCTAGTTTCAGGTATTCTGCTGGTAGCTTGTCTGCAGCTATTGTAGTTGGCTTGAGTCTTTTGAGGTATTTTTTTACAGCAGTGGTAGGGACTGGTTGGAACTGAAAGCTATTGAAGTTGTGGGTAGGAGGGGGTGCAGGGTGTGTGGGAGAGGAGTTATTTATAAGGTTTAAAATGGATTCTGTGAAGTATTTATTAAACTGGGTTGGAATATCATGTATAGTATTGGATAAGCTTGGGGTGGAGTGGTGGTTTGTCCTGGATGAAGAATTTTATTTATGGCAGACCAGAACTTTTGGGGATTTTTTGGTGCTTTATTTGGATGTTATTATAATAGTCTTTTTTGTCTTGCCTGATTTGTTTTTTGGCTGAATTTCTAAGCTCAAGGTATTTTTGACGATTTGCAGTGGTTTTATCTTTGGACCATTTCTCCCAGGATTTGTCTCTTTTAGAAGAGATTTGGTGGACTTAGTAAGCCAGGGACTATAGATGGGTTTTATCTGATGCATTCTGGGGTGAGGGGGGGCTAGTTTATTTAAGATGTTGATAAAAGTGGTGTTAAAGTATTTTACAGCTTCATCTAGAGGGAGGTAGTTAACTGGGTTCCATTTGCAGTTTTTTAAGTAAGGTAGTAAATTCTTGAGAGTTAAAATTTTTGGTATTGTAGATTTGGTGTACTTTTGGTGTTTTGGAGGGCTTTATTAGTTGCCTAAGAAGAAAAGTAGGGAGGTAGTCAATGAGACTGTCAGGTAGACAGCCTAAGATTAGTGCGTTATTGGGATGGCTAGTTAAGATCCAGTCCAGTATTGATTCTTTATTCGTTTTTTATCATGTCTAATAGAGGTTTTGATTAGTTGTGAGTAGCCATGAAGGTTAATATGGTTTGTAGGGGGTGGATGCATTGCAGGCGTTCCAATCTATGGTAAAGTCCCCTGCTATGATAGTTTCTTGAGGGAGGGTGATGGAAGCCCAATGTAATATATGTTCCATTATAAGGATATTTTGTCCAGGTGGCATATACATGCTTATAATGTTTAGATGCTTGTTTGAGTTGATATAGAGTTTGGTTAGTATTAGTTCAGCATTTTGGAAATTAGGGGTGTCTATGTCCAGGAGGTGTAGAGAAAGGCTATTTTTAAATAGGATGGCTACTCCCCCTCCTCTTTTTTTAGTCTATCTTTTCTATGTATATTGTAACCAGAGGTTACTATTTCATTGTCACTGCTATCTGGTTGTAGCCAGGTTTTGGTTAACAGGTGAATGTCAAGATGGTAGTGAGTTAGGGTGGCATGAAGTTCATGCATTTTATTAAGGACCCTTCTAAGGTTAATGTTTAGTATTAGGAGGTCTGAACTTTTTGTTGAGGTAGGGTGATGGGTGGAGTTGGCAGTTAGGGTTGGATGAGGGAATTATGGGTCCAGGGCTGGGATGGATTTTTCCACTAAGCACTAGTTTTGTTGTTATTAGTTGTAGCATTTTTATTAGTTTATGTATAGTTTTATCATATTGTAGAGATATCTGGGTTGTTGAGTGGGCAGGTAGGATTGTGAATTTTGCTAGTGAGATTGGGGTAGTGTTGTAAATAGAGTGGGCTATTGGAATTGTGTATTGTAGTTTGTGTGGTGGTTGTGCTAGTGTGGGGGTATGTATATGGGGATGGGTACAAGAGATATTGTGAGGGTATGTGAGCTGTGTAAGTAAAGTTAGACATAGTATCAAAGCAAGGTGTATAATTAGCATGTTTGTGTAGTGTGCTGGTGTGGGGTGCAGAGATGAACAAAGGTTGAGTGTGATGGAGTTTGAACTGGGTGTGGAACTGATTAGGGATGTTTGGATTGGTTAAGGTGAGAGGGAGTGTGGACTGTTCAAAATAAATGCAGGTGTAGTGGGGGCCGGTGGAATTTGGGGCAGGGGAGGGGAGGGAGTGAGCCTGGAGCAGGTTCGCCCGCTAGGTAACTTTGTAATTCTTATTTATTTTTCTTTTATAACTTGTTTTATCTGCAAGCACTTCAAAAAACAATCTTCAATGACCAGAATCGGCAGAGTAAGAGGGGAAATAAGCAAGCTACATACTATTCCATAAGCAAGTATTGTCAGGCAGAAATCTGGTAAGGGAAGTCCAAATAGAAGAGTGCAGGCATAGCAAGGGGAAGAATTATTGTAGTGAAGGGTTACAACTGGGGAGAAGTGATTACAGTTTGCTACTGACATTTGTTGCTGCAAATACAACAGAGCAACGACTAAGTGAGGAGATAATGGTTTAAGGTAGGGAAAGGGGGTTTAGAAACTAAGACAAATAAAGGTGGCCAGAGGTCCCAGGCAGTGTGCTTACTACACAGGTTACAGAAGCATACTTAGTTTTACAGGTACATACATTAGCGAGTTACAGCTTCTTGGAGGGGAGGTATCCCACACTGCGAGAAGAGAGTGCAGGCTTGTGTGCAACTCAACTGCACCTCAGGTAACCTGTTTAACCAGCTCTAGAGGTGTGGGTTACTTGCACCACCTGTTAGAGAACACAAGTTAGGGTTGAAGGCCTTCTGTCAAATCTAGTTAGGGTGACTAGCAGCTTTCTGCAAGGCACTATTCTGCAGTCTCTTCTCTGTGGGCTTTTCTTTTTTGAGATAAAACTTAATGGTAAAAGACAACCAAACCTCTAGTAATAATAACCCAAAAGAAAAAACTGCAGAAAGTTTTCCTGTCAAAACATTCACATGGAGCTTTTAATCAACAGAAACAACAGGCAAGATACACTTGAAGTTCTGTAACATTTCTATCTTTGGGTGGGTACCAGAGAAAATGTAGTAACTGATTTCTTTGCTTGAGGTTATGACTTGTTTACTGAAAGAGATCATAGGTTCATAGGTTCATAGGTAGGTACCAGGCTATTGGCCCTAGGGCCTATGAAAGCCTAGCCAACAAGGTTCCCTGGCTTTTACCACACCTGGATGCTATTTACCTGTGCCCCTAACAGGGCCACCGATGTGATGCCTGGGGTGAATTTCCTATTACCCATCCACTCACCAAGAGTGCTAGTGATGAACTCTGCTTGACATAGATAGGTAGTTTGTTCCAGAGTATGGAAAGTCTCTGGGACAGGAATCTATCCCTCCAGCATGTTCTGTTAATTGTGGTGATGAGGTTTAGGTCCCTAGAGCATGTGGCTTTGAAGGATTGGGATTTCTTTAGGTGTAGCATATCCAGCAGCTCAGGGTCTGACATAGCTTTGTATGTTAGGCAGAGATCACCTCAGAGTAGGTGATATGCTATGGAGTAAAGCGAAAGTTTTTTGAGGGGGTCAGCGTAGGGTAACTGTCTGACTCCCATAATCCTCTTTGTGAGGTATTTTTGTGGCTTTTCTAGCTGCTGCAGATGCCTTGTAAGGTACATTCCAAATGGGGAGTTGTACTCTATAATGGGTCTGATGAGAGCCGAGAAGAGGGGGACAATGACTTTATTTTTTCCTGGATGAGAACCCTTTCATGATGAGGTGTGCCATGTAGAAGGGTTTTCTGACTACTGTGGTGATATAATTATCAAAGGACATGCTACTGTCCAGTAGAGTCCTGAAGTCTCTTATCACACCTTCGGTGTTAAGTGGGCTGCCGCCTATGTAGTAGTCCATGTGTACAGGTCTTTTACCAAAGGGGATGACAATGCATTTTTTGGAGCTGAGCTTGAGGCCATGGCTCTGACACCAGGCATCAGTCTCGGTGAAGCCCTTTTGCAGGATGTCCATGTCTTTTGGGGACTCAACTATGGCACCCAATTTGCAGTCATCTGTGAACTTTGTCAGCCAGAGGCCCTGTGTGGTGGCCTGTACTTCAGAGAAGTGGATCCCAAATAGGAGGGGACCCAAGACTGAACCCTGTGGTACTCCACTTATCACAGGTTTGGAATCAGATTTGGAGTCAACAATTTTTAAAGTGTGGATTCTGTCTGTGAGCCAGTTGGTGACCCATCTTGTGATGTACAGATTTATACCCAGCTTGATGAGTTTATTTATGATACCAGAATGGGGGATGGTGAGGTCGAGATAGGCTGTGTGGATTGCCTTATCCTCATCTTCGGCTTTGGTGACTGTTTCAAAGAAGTTGACGAGCTTCAGGAGACATGATCTGCCCTTCAGAAATCCGAACTGGGTGGGTTCCAGAGTTTGGAGGTTACCAATATTCCTGTTTATGAGTTCTTTGATAATACACTACATGGCCTTGCAGACCAGGCTCGTCAGGCTAATAGGGCGATAGTTCCTGGGGTCTGTGGTGGCTCCCCCTTTGTGGAGTGGTACAACTGTTGCTGTGTGCCATTCAGTGGGTTCAAAGCCTCGAGAGGCTATGATTGAACATGGTGCTTAGGTGGGGGGCTAATTCATTCTGAAGCTCATGTAGAACACTGCCAGGGATATTGTCCGGTCCCTTGGATGCTGTGTTGTTTCGATAGTGCAGTTTTCACCTGTTCAGTTGTAATTGCAGGGACACTGCATTCTTCCGGTATAGATATGGGCCCTTTAGGAGGTGAGGGTGGGTAAAGTTGGCACTGAACCTATCAGCCAGAATGTTGGTGATATAAGTTGGTTCCGTGAATTTTGTGCCATTGTGCTGTAGCTCAGAGCAAATCTGGGTGTTGCCATTGAGATTCTTGAAATAGTCGTAAAATGCTTTGTGGTTGTCCTTAGAGTCAGTGGCAGTCTTATTTTCATAGTTTGCTTTGGAGGATTTTATGAGAGATCTCAGCTTCTTGCTGAGGCTGACCAGGGAGCTACTCCACTCATGAGATTTTATTCTCTTTTGCAACATTTTCTTCCTTCTGTTGTAGAGTTTGTTAATAGCAGAGGACCACCAGATTGGTTCCCTTTTTTTTAGAAGACTGCGTCTTGGTTCTATTATGGATGGCATGATCCATGCATTCATGTAGGTGCTTATAGAGTGCATTTGTATAAGATTTGGCAGTCGTAACTGTATTGTCCATCTGCATGGGAGTTGTGAAATTGGCCACTTCTGCCTTAAGTAGCATGAAGTTGGCTTTGGAGGAGTTTTTTACAGTGGTTTCCTTAGTGGGGGGGAGGGGTTGGGATGTGGATATCTAGGGTGATTAGTTTATGGTCAGATCTGACCAACTAGGAGATGACTTCAGGTGTGGAGCACCTGTCACTCATGTTGGTAAGTACTAGGTCTAGGATATTTTTGCCCCTGGTAGGGGTGTGGACAAGTTGATCCAGAGCATTGCAGTTTACAAATTCTAGGAAGCATTGAAGAAAGGAGTTAGTACAAGAATAGTTTTTCCAATTAATGGTGGGGTATTTGGTTGGACCCTGATATTCTCTATTATGTCAAGAAAAGAGGAGTGAGAATCCTGGGACATAGTGGGGGATCTGTAGCAAGCTACAACATGGATTGCAGTTTTGCACAGAGTTAGTTGCACTTGTATAATTTTGGATGAATTATGTTGGGCAACTAGCCTGGATGTGTGGTTGTCCTTAACGAATATGGACACTCCTCCGCCCTTGGTGTTTCAGTCCTGATTTGATGGCCAAAAGGTATGGTATGAGTTATATCCTGATAATGCAGGGGTGCTCTCTGGAACCTTGATCCAGGTTTCAGTCACTTTACAGATATCAATATTCTCCATTTTAAGGAGTGCCTCGAGTGAGTGCATTTTGAGGTTTAGACTTCTAGCATTGAGTAGCATTACCCTCAGCTTTTGCTTGCCTGCATCAGTTATGGTGGTGGTTTTGTTTTTTGAGCTTTGCCTAAAAAATGCACTATAGGGGTGGCAAGAGCCTTAGCCAGTATCCAGAATCCCAGGGGCTACAGGTGCAGGCCATCTCTGGCAAGGCATCATGGATTGTCAACCATATCATCCCAGGCAGACAAATACTGGATCCCCTTTGAATGACACCAGAAGGTTAGCCAATTGTTGAAGTCAATCATTTTGTTGTTGAATTGCCGTACAGAGGGGACTGGGAAATTTTCCGCAATGTAGTGCAATCTCAGAGTAGGCACATCCAATTACCAGGTGCTTAGACGAACACAGTTTCCACTGTCTTCCCCATGGAAACTCTCCATGGACCAACCTCATCTCCTATCCCTTAGAAGGACAATCCTCTGTTAGCTGCTGTAGTCTTACATGTCCACGGCAGCTCCTCCAACATGTGAGGTACTGAGTGACCTTGGGTTATCCCAGTAAGCCATGGAGTTTTAACTGAAGTGAATTCATATACATCCACGTCCTAGTCAGCTAAGTAGACTGCTACCAAAACAATATAACCTGCATGATGCTGCTTCTAAACAGGGGAACCAAACTTTGCAGTGTAACCCAGCAGATAATGTGAAACAACGGCATGGCTATAGATGCCATATTAACCTGAAAAATTATTGTTAAAGGCACTTGATATACTTGATAAAACTTTATTTGTAAGATAGAAGTTATCTAGGTCTTCATGTTTGAAAATGTGGTTTGAGGTTGCAATGTGTTACAGTGTAGCTACATTTACTATGGATAGTTTCTTCAAAGATGGCAAAAATGTATTTGCAGTGTCCCTATTAGCAGGTGATGCAATTCTGAATATAAGAAAAAAGACAGCACACTTAAACCTTCAATCATTGTTTTTTATTTATTTCCAGATTGTCTTGGTTGATTAAAAAATATTTGCTTTGTATGTAGCTTAACTTTATAAGTTTAATTTCTTTGTGGCATACTTTTATACATTTCTGTATAAAAATACTGTTTACTAAGTGAGAATAGCAGTGACCTTATATTTGTATCATATTTGCTTTCTTGGCTTCAGTTTAGTATGAAGACTTTGGAAACCATGCTGTTCTTTGCCCTTTTAATCTATTCTTTAAAATGTAAAGTTAAAATTTAAAGGCTGATAAATGTGCTATGAAATGTAATTGAGAGATGCTATAATCTGCTGCTCAACAGAGTTAAATACCAGTCTATATTAGATAGAGTAGATTTAAATTTGGACAGTGTATTTCTGTGGTCTGCCCACAGCTGATGAAGACTCAAATGGGGTTGGTGATTTTTAATGTTCACTTAAAGATGGATGAGAATTAATTACTGTGGAGGAGATAGTATATCAAGATGAGGACATCATCAGAGTCTATTTATTATAATCAGCTAGTAGTGAAATATCCATTTATGGTAGCTTCACCTTGTGGTGTCTATGACTGTCTGAGGTATCCATTTCAGGCAAAGCTCAAATCACCCAAAAGGGAAAAAGTTAATTTAGAGTTCCTTTGTGCTACAGGCACAGGGACAAAGTCCAACAAATTTAACAGCTGCTGTTCACTGGATATATGCAGATGTAACAAAGTGCATATAAATGTTCAGACTGAGTTTTGGGATAATCCAGTTTGTACACTCCATACCATATGATCAGTTTTTGTCAGGAGCCCCAAAATATTTCTCCAAGTTGCCACAGACCTTTGTTCTAAACCATTCTGAAATCTAACCACATAATTTTAGAAAGTCTCTAACTGAGCATGCCTCAATATTTCTTAAGAGAGAAAACACAATTGAATAAAGGTTGCCATTTCAAATGGTCAGATGTGACAATGAAGCATACATCTTAAGGCTTTATACTACCACAATTCACTTGCATTCATTTTTGACAGTTTTTGATCCATAGCCAAAGGAATCACTATAATATGCAACAAACATGTTGTGTTCCACTTGCTAATGCTAAGAAACTTGTAATGGATTGTGGCCTCATCTGCTCCATCTCTTCAAATATTCTCCCATATTAAGAAAACTGACGATGATCCCAAGCTAACAGTTTTAAGTTAATGTGTAATAAGGCATGATAGTTTAGAATTTCTGGAGACAGTCAGCAGACCCTTTGTACCCTCACTAGTTGGCTACCTCTTCATTAAAATGAAAGCTGCTTGTCTTAATGCCAACCCAAAAAAGTACATCCAGACCAAATGTTCCATGATTCAATAAGTTCCTTCTACAGCATTTCTAAAACATGAGAAAAAAAAACCTTTGAGGTTCCACACTGGCATGCTTTGCTTATGAAACAACATTCATTTTCTGCAAAGGCCATGAACTGACTGAAACACTGCTGGCTTTGCTGAGATGTATTTGCCTAGCATAGTCTTTCAGACTTCTTTAAAACCTAAATTGAATATAGCCATAAAGCTTTTCATTCAAGGTTTGCTGTGTGCATATCATTTAGCAATTGCAGTGATGAAATGTATAAATTTTAATAACTATGCAGTTGATCTCTGTACTGTAAGTTAATAATTGCGACTCATCAGCAATTGCTGTTTAATAAAGCACTGCACTGGAATTCATGAAAGTAAATAATACTGTTTGGTCAGTTTTATAGTCATGTATTTGATATATATTTTATATATATCTATATATATATATCTATATCTATATATATATATATATATATATATATATATATATATATATATATATATCTACATACATACACACACACGCACACACACACGTATACACACACACACACACACACACACACACACAGATATATATCCATCTCTCTCTCTCTCTCTATATATATATATATATATATATATATCTATATATATATATATATATAGATTGTAGATATATATATATATATATATATATATATATGTATATACACACACACACACACACACACACACACACACACACACACACACACACACACACACACACGCACACAAACACAAACAACACATCCACACACTCATAGATAGAGTAATTGAATATGGAGGCATTCCCCTTTTGGTTGACATCTGTTAAGTCTTAAAAATTTAACTGGATGCACAAATGATCAACAGCTGTCAAAGACTGCACAGTTTTTGGGATTAGGAAATCCGCCCTTTCCCTGACATTGTGCAATCTCAGAGTTAGTATATATAGTTAGCAGCGGGTGTGGGGTGCAGGGGGGCAAAACATTGTTTTAGGCTATTTTTAAAAAAGTTTGTTTTGCATGCGCTTAGGTTTTTGCTTGTTGCATTTGTAACTGTGTGTCAAAGTTGGTAAAGTTGACCTTTTGGGTCGACCTTGTGAAAGCCAGTATTTGAGTCATTCATTCTTTTTCAATAGACTGATATAGATAGAGGGGGGAATTCAGTAAAGCCTACATAGAGTGATTTTCCATATAGGTAGAGTGTCATGGATCTAACACGGAAACCGGCAGCTGTACAATCCAGTAAACAGAGCAGAGGGGCATGCATGAGCATGCAGACATGGAAGTGTCTGTGACATGCAAATCACCTCATAAGCAGGTGAAATCAATACAAATGAGGGTGTTTTGTGATCCAGGTAGCAGCTAGGTATCCATGCAGAACCCATGTTGGTGTCAGAAGTGTACACAGAAAATAACCATGTACAGAAATGTAAAAACTGAACAGGGGCTGTAAAAGCCCAATTAGAAGGTCAGAAATGTCATGGTAGGCACAGATATGTGCAAATCTATGCCCTGTGAGTTCAAAAACTAATGCAAAATAATATAAAATAATATTTTTTTAATACCCATATTATAAATGCATGGTGAGTAGCAATGGGCAAACATGTCATTATGCATAAAAAAAAAAATTAAATGTTTAAAAACTGTGAAAATAAGACATATGTGAGATTAATGCATTATAGTGTCCTGCATGCAGTATGTACAATGGTAGATGTCAGTGGTTGCTAAGGAGGCAGGTCCTGGAATATTGAAGTATTCAGGTTATTTGCCAGGATCTGTATGAAAAATGAGCTGGGGTTACTGAATAGCACAAATGGGGCACTGTGTCTGCAGATAAAATCCGTCTAGCCCCAGAACCATGTTGGTGTCAGTAGAACAGGTAGCTGACATAAGAAAAGGGGTGTGTCACTGTAAGTGTAAGTGGATTGGAGCTCAGCAGTGCCTGTTTTTACACCGCTCAGGTCAGCTAAGCAGGGGGTGTGTCTAATTTTGCTAAGCTTTGTTTAGCTGCAGGGCACATGTTTTAGTTGATTTAAGCTATGCTGAGCATGCCCATGCATGGGGGCATACCTCTCAACCTAGAAACATAAAAAATATGGACAAAGGCCCATGAAAAATAGGTACAAATCTGTATACTGATTAACATAAAATTTGCATACATAATTATGTAACCTCACTCACTCCAGCAGAATTGTGGCTTTCAGCTTTCAAACGTAAACTGAAGAACAGACAACCAAAATGTGGCCCTAGAAGGCCTAGACCCTGTGGTAAATGGTAACCAATGTTTTTAAATGTGTAGTAATGTTGTTCACTGGGAAGGGAGAAGATAATGAACCTTAGGAGTTTTTTTTGGTGACTTGTAGTATGTGGATTTTGTGGTAAAAGTAGGGCATTTAATGGTAGTCAATATTCTAATCCTAGCAAAAGAATATTATAGTTTGCTAGGACCTCCAAAAGCCATTCTCCGTGACCTACTGATCAGTGGCATAGCTAGAGTTTGTGCTGCCCGGGACTGTCTGAGTATGCCGCCCTTTCCCCTCTCACAAAATCATAGTCACATGGTGCCCCTCATACAGCAGCCATTCCACTGTCTCATTACTTGGCTATTTCTCCCCATTTTCCATAAACGCTGTAATGTGCATACTGCTTTACTTCAATGATTATTTGGATTTCATTTAAAACTTTTATTTTACATTTTATAGCACAAACACTAATAGGCATCTGATAAAGCAATACACTCTCACAATGAAAACAGACTTAGCATTAAAACTTCTCTGCCCTTGAAACTCACATTCACTGAAGCAGCACTGAAACCCACATTCAAAGAAAATGCATCTGGTCTGTGGTGGATAAAGATCACCCTTTAGCTGTTTTCAAATCATAGGCCCCTTGCACATGAAATATACATGTATTCTTTGATACACCTTCCTTATTGTATCAAATTACATCCTTGTATAATACAGCACACTTGTTAGAGCAAGTGCTGTTTTGAACATTTTTCCAGTAAGCAATGAAACAAAATGCATGAACCAATGTATGAACCAGTAATGACAAAACTGCCCAATTCAGAACATTTCTATCATAAAAGTCTACTCAAACTTCTACAATCTACCAGTATCAGTAAATATGCACAATCTCTGCAGAAGTGAAAGTCATCTAAATAATTCCACATTAAAGAGATCTGTAACTAATGAAAAGGTTGCTGCTAACAAGCAACTTTATATTTCATTGTTTCATCTACAAATAAAGTGCCATTGCCCTCGAGAAATAAATTGCCTGTGTTACATTACAAAATGCTAAGCTAGTAATATTGCAATAGGGAATGGATGGCAAACTGATAACATGTTCATAGTTACTAGGTCTCTCTGCCAAATAGGACATTCTCAGGACTGCAGCATTCACCCCATTTAAAAGTAGAACACAGTACAGTATCTGCAATCCATCTACAAATTGTGGGAGTAGAACCCACAGCCTTTTGCATCAAAAGTAAGTATTCTATCTGTTGCACTACTAACAGCACAAAGAGACTTGACATAAGCAGCACTAAACTTCTGTCCTCCTGAAGAACTATGCAACACAAGAAATCTGGAAAAAGCAAAAATTTATTGGGGGGGGGGGCAAAGGGCCAAAACCAAGGACACATTTTAAACATTGCTTGTATAATCTTAGAAAAGCTGCTCAAATAAAATGTTGTGTGTTACCATGCATTTCCTGAAACACAGGAAGACTGAAACTTAAATGGCTATCATTTGGTGAATTCATTTCTCACTGATTTGCCAGAAAACTAAGAGGAACAGATCAAAAGTATTAGCCAAACATTCCAGACATTCTGTAAAACATTGGACTGTTGAGAACTATGGTTAAGCTAACTGGGGCATTTTACACACACACACACACACACACACACACACACACACACACACACACACACACACACACACACACACACACACACACACACACACACACACACACACACACACATACCTCTCAACCTGGAAACATCAAAAATCTGTACAAACGCCCATGAAAAAACAGGTACAAATCTGTTCACTGGTTAGCATAAAATTTGCATACATAATAATGTAACCCCACCCACTACAGTGGAATTTTGGGATATCAACTTTCAAATGCAAACTGAAGAACAGACAACCAAAATATGATCATGAAACATAAAATATGCAGAAGAACAATAGTGTTTTTTTATATAATATTTGAACTTGTGCAAAACTAAAATACAACTTTCTTTTTTAAAAATAAAATTAACTGCAGCTGTGCTTCACCCTTTTTCATTAAATAACACAAAATATAAACCAGAACAAAACTGTTTTATTTATATTATTAACATCTGAACTTGTATAAAGCTTTAAACTCATATAAAACTAAAATATAATTATCTTATATAAAAATAAAATTAAATTAACAAAGCATGGGTCTTTTTAACCCCCAGGCCTCCCCATCATTCCCCTCCTCCAGCTAGCCTGCACAGATAACTCTCTCTCTAATTGCACACCACCACAAAACACAGATTAGGGGCTATCAGATGGTGAATTGCTTTCAAGAACAAAAATAAGCACAGACAGCATATCTGTCAATCTGTTAACACAACAGTCAGCAGTTAGCGATAAAGCCAGAAACGTAAGGGGTGGTGTGTGTAGAGACCAGAAGCCAGGGAGATGGTAAATATTGCCTTTATGAAGTTTGAACAATAACACACTTTGCATTATAATACATGTTCTGAAGCATATGCAGTCTGAGACTAAAAGCACCTGTCATTACTTTGTTTACTGACTTAGTACAGTCCTCAATCTGCCAAGAAATGTACATTTCACAAGACAACGCACCTTAGGATTTAGGACTGTTTAACTATATACTTCTAAGACAGCAAGCCCTACACTGGGTAAACGTGCACAATACATACACAAACTGACATTGCACCATATTGTAACACAAGTGCAATATTATTAAAAAACACAGCATAGTCACACTACAGGTAAAATATGAAACAAATTACTATCACCTTACTAACAATTTCAGCTGCAAAGCTCACCAGATAGTTATAATCTTTTACTTTATACTTGCAAAAAAGTTCTTTTGATGACTTAATATAATTCAGTATTATTTTCCATCGATATATTTATAAAAACTTGTAGGGTGGGGTGCCTGCCACAATAAGAAACATTATGTGTATACATGTTCTTGAATCTTAGCTGTAGCCTGTATGTAATAAATATAATACAGTTTCAAGAGTCATCTTGAAAGCTAACATCACATTGCAGTTTCTTATTCATTATGCTATGCTATTAATCCCTACCACCCAGTACCCCATGATAGTCTTGTGAGATATGAGATATAAAATGATGCATTGCATCAAAAGTCAGTAACTAATGGGTAAAGTGAAATTAAAATCAGTAGAAGCCAGAAGGCACAGATACAGCTCCATAGAATTAATTATTTAGTTATATGACTGCAGATATTATAGCCATACCTCTCAATCTCTTAGAGCAAGAAATCTAGACAAAGCTACAAGTAATGGGCGACCAAACAAAGACACAGAAATAGTCAGTGACCCTTTTTAAATACTGCTCTTCCAAACTTAGACTGTGGACAAAATAACAGATTTTGTATAACATGAATTTTCTGAAGGGTGAGGTCTGAAAATCAAATGTAACGTCTGCTGCCTGGCATTATTTTCTGACTTCAGTCCTCAAAGATCTGCCACTGCCAGTGATTTGCCAGAAAACTACAATTTTATGAGAAATGGACCTATAGCAAAAAGCCAGAATCTTAATTCCCTTCTGTAGTTTCAAGTATGCACAATCACCAAAATGAAACATTTCCCCCAGACACCCAACTAATCCCTTCAGCAATTTGTTTGTAAGTATGCACAAGCACCAAAATGAAACATTTCCCCCAGTGATCCATCCGCTCAGCAGTTTCACGTATGCACAAACACCAAAATGAAACATTTCCCCCAGACCCCCACTAATTTCTTCAGCAGTTTGTTAGTAAGTATGCACAAGCACCAAAATGAAACATTTCCCCCAGTGATCCATCTGCTCAGCAGTTTCAAACACCAAAATGAAACATTTCCCCCAGACCCCCACTAATTTCTTCAGCAATTTGTTAGTAAGTATGCACAAGCACCAAAATGAAACATTTCCCCCAGTGATCCATCCCCTCGGTAGTTTCAAGTATGCACGTGTTTCAACTCCTAAAAAAAAAAAACACTACGGGCAGCAGTAATCCTTTGCATCTAGCATTTGTAACCTTCAAGCTATATTTAAATTCAATTGTACATCTTTTGATACTAATGCATATTGAAGTTAGTACTTCTTGTGTTTTTTACGTAATGCATCAGTTTATATACCTTAATATTTTGGAAGTACCAACTGTTTCATTTAATGAAATGATAAGTAAACATGATCTGTTGGATCCCTTCAGTCTATAAAAGTCTGTCTTCAGCTATCTTCTTCCATCTGCAGCCCCTTGTAATGATACTCACCCTGAGTGTTCTAGTTAACAAAAGTCATTCATTTGGTCTCACTAATATTCAAAACATGTCATTTAATTACAATAGATGTGCAACTTATCCAATGTTTTTTGCATTATGCCAACATGATTTTGGCTAGTAATAACCTTCCTTAAATTCATATAATCTGCATAATGTTTGGGAAGATGCCACAAGATTCGAAGCACATATCACTTAAATACCAGTTAAAAAGATATGGACCTAAAAATGAACCTTGAAGAACACACAAGACAAGGGGCTCCATTCTGATCTGAGTTCATCATTTTTTACAGTCCAAAACCAATTAATGAGTCTTTTGCTAATCTGTGTGATCAGCCTTGTCCCACACTCCCATAATATTAATAGTCGTCAGACTCGTCGCTCTCAATGCTCATATCTCTCTCTCAACTCTCAACTCCAAAAAAAACAAACAAAAAAAAAACAAATACACTACCGGTTGGACTCATCACACGGTCGCTCTCTTGCTTGTTCTCATGCTGCTCATACAGATCTCTTTCAACTCTCAACTTCTAAAAAAAATACTAGCAGCTGCAATCAATAACCCACACCACATTGCATTTCTTTTTTCTTAATTCTTTTACGGTTGGTACCTGAAGTAGCTGGCCTGGGGAAGAACTGGGACTGGTGGTGATATATTTTCACATCTTCTTGAATCCTGAATTGTAGTTGTCTCTCTTGTCTTGTGCGTGAGAGAGAGTAAGTGAGATGAATCACTGCCTTGGTACAGTACAACGAATACACGAGAAACACCATTGTCTGTCATACACTTAGTAACTACTATCTAACTAAGAAACGAACGGAAATAAAGGCTTGCCCATATGTGTTTCACTTGTATAAACATAAACATCCCCCTCAGGCTACTCACAGCACTGATGTCATCTCACACGTCATGCAGGTGATGACGTCAGCAAAAAAAAAGACTGGGAAATGTGGAAATTAAAGAGGCCATTCAGAAATTCGGGCACCACATTATTTTCACCTCAAAACTGATAAAAAACGAGAAATTCGGTATGGTTGAGTGGTATGCCCCCCATTGTCCTCCTGTACAGGACCTGCTAATGTTATCCACCTTAACAGCACTGGCAGACACTCTCAGAACACATAAGCTTCATGGCACATGCAATAAATACGTAGTACTATAGTATATACTACTAGATAGGTAGGGTTCTAATCTCATAATGGGCAACTGTGGGTGTGTGTAAATATACCCCCGTGCAGCAGTGCAGATTGACCTGACATCCATGTACTGGTATGCATAGGCTGCCACAATGACTGATACAGTATTACAATGATGCATACAGGAGGTTTACCTGGATGCTCCTCTGCTGTGAAGGCTGTGGCACCCACCTCCACGATGTATGGGGTGATGGATGCTTGGGAGCTGGTGGCTGATCCCAGGTTCACTAGGAATTCTTCTGTGGCTGAGAGTGGTTCTACTTCTGCAGGCCCACCACCAGTGGCAGCATGGTCACTGGCCACAGCAGTGTCCTTTTGCCATGCAATATTTACCATGTCCGTCATCCTGTGACAGGCCTGCTCATAGCTTCTGTCCTGTAGCCCTACATGGTTCACTACTGTGACAAGGTCAGCCCACATTGCAGAATGTTGCTCATGATTGTGGCGAGTCCTGGAGAGCAGAATGACATGATGCAGTCTTAGGCCATCCAGGATCACATCATTTTCCGCAGCTGTAAAAGGTGGGTGCCTCCATCTATACATCCTTTCTGAAAGACAGGAATAGGGGAACACATCACAGGACCACATGCATTGCTCTCCACTATGTACACACCCTGCACATCCACATTGGCCTGCACTATGCACTGCTATCTTCCACGTCATACCCCACCAGCTATCAACACAGTCTGTATGTGGCTATCAGCAACATAATAACAATACTGGTTATGTACCTGTGTGCTGTGACAGAGTGTGCTGAATGTCTAAACTCCCATCAATGCCATCTACTGTGTTTTGTCGCCTATGGCCAATATCCCACTACCATGTCAGACAGCCACTGTTCGACAAATAGGTGTGTGTTATTACGAGTACATGGGGATATTCCAGCAACAGTCATGTACCACAATGACAGACAGCAATGCAGGTGTGCTGCAGGGTATCTTCTCTGTAGGTGTCCTACTTCTCCAGTACACAGATGCATGCGGAATGTGTACATATGCCTGATATATGTGGTCCCTCTGCCAGAAACATGTGGATATCTGGCAAACAGTTGGACAATAACTGTTGGTTGTTGTTAGACTGTTTAGAATCTTGCTGTCGCATGTCAGAACCCTTAAAAAAATTTATGCTACATTAATATCTGTTGCTGCATTCATACCTTTACATTGTATGATCATTATGTACACTCTGTTGCTGGGGTTGGGCCTTGGGCCTGTGTCCCCCCACTGCTAATAGTTATGACCTGCAGTCCTGCTGTACAGGGTTGCCAGGTATGGTAGCCATAGCTGTCAAGTGATGACATACAAATGTCGACAGCACAGTGACCCAGCCAGAGTATGTCAGGGACACCAGTACAATGTCTGAGCTATTCCTGTGTGACATTTACAGACTGAGAGGAGCTGAATGATAGTACATCATGTGATATGCCATCTTTGTCCACCATTACTCACTGTCACTATGTCTAACACACAATCCAGTGGCATTCATACAGGACCCGACCATTGTAGGAGGGAGTGAGAGGGCCACAGCTGTGATCTGAGTCACAGCAGACAGAGTTGAAAGGCATGGCTGTAGCTTTTGGACATCAGAGTATCACCAACATGTCATTCCCAGACATATACTACAGTTCTACTGTTGTAATCCCTCTTCCCCATACCTGCATCCTCCCATCTGCATCCCATTAGATGGGGACTTGTATTACATACCTGGTTGAGTGCTGTAATCCTTTTGTGCAGAAATCCTGAAGAAATCTGATTCTGAAAACACAGTCTGGCTTGGTGAAACAAGGTACAGACCTGTTTACCATAGGCAGCTGCTTGCCTTTTGTAGGTAATGCTCAATAACAGGTGATTGCCTGTGCACCAATTAGTGGCTCAGACTTGCTAATTGCATCCAGAACAGCTGGTTTGCAATTTCATTAGCCAATGACATGGCACAACAGTGCAATATTTATGGCTTTCATGTAGGTCTTGGCCCCTTTCCTAGAATTTGAGAAGCACATTACTGAGGTGTGGAGACTACAGCATCAAAGAGGGTAGGTACAAATACTGTCCACTGTTGGGATTTATGTGGTATGTCCCCAGTTTTGCATGTTATGTTTGGGCATTATCAAATGACTTTCTGATTATGTGGTAGTTCATTGTTAAACAATGTAGGTTGAGGTCGGTAAGAGGGGAGACAGATGTGAGTGCCATATGTCATACACATCAGAATATGCATGCTGCTGCAGTAGATGCTGGTCTATCAGTTGTGTATGTTTGTAGGGCCAGACTGTGACATATGTCTCTGTCAACTGACCTCTGCCCCCACCCCATTATGTATGGATGTAGTGTGGATAACTTGTTCTAGGGGGTTGTGAGGTATGGTAGGTCTGTAGCAGGTAGCTGAACATACTGCTGCAGATGTTTCAGGCTGCAGCTGCTGCTTTTTTGCCCAGGACTCATACTGGGGAGTATGAACACATTGGAGGACAGCAAGCTATATGTGTCAGTGAGGAAGCAGTGTCAGCTCTGTCATTACAGCAGAGCCAGGATGAGGGTAACCATAACAGTCCAGGTGATGCATGTGCTTAAGGTACATATGTTATGTAACAGTACCAATCAGAGAGTGTTAGGAGACATATACGTAGGCTATACATATTTGTGTCATGTGTCCCTACCTACAGGCCTTTGGCATGCTAACATGGATAGCAGTGAAATCAGTAGAAGCACCCTGTTTTGATTAAAATTGCAGGACTCGGTCATTATTGGTTGTATTCACAAGCATTTAATTGAAGTGCAACACAGTGGATTCAAGACCAAGACTGTGGTTAGCAAAATGTACAGCATGCTAGGGATTTAGCAGACTGAACTACTGAGTCAATACTGCAACAGGTGTATTTGCAAGATATATGTGCATGCATACAGTCTGTTACACAGGAGTCACATTTGCATGTGTGTTTGGATGGGTATGACGTGTGACACTGAACTGTCTGTCATGATTTTCTAACCTCACTCTGCATTGACTTGTCAGTACTTTAGTGCACAGAAAAGGTTTTGTGACAACTGTGCCAAAAGTAGGTGGCACAACTGTGGATATTCTACAACAGTCTGTGCAGTTGACAGCTATACCTGCTATCCCAAGCCTCACATCGATCCATCATTATTTATTTGGCTGTCTACTGGTTTGGTGTCTGCATCACAGTCACAAGTACACTGCCAATTTTCCCATTATATGCACAAGCCTTGTGCCATTGGCAATCAGGATATGTTTATGGAAACACTTGTTTTACTTCAGAGCTTAGTGGCCTAGTGGGCTAATGCACTATGCTGTAATTGACAGGGTCCTGGATTTGAGACTTGGCAGGGTTAATTATTTTGCAGATGTGCCTAACATTGTCAGAAACAGAGAAGGTGATTAAGCCACTTAGCTCCGCTTCAACCCATGCTAATTTAAAAAAAAAGAAAATAAAAAAGGGGTGATAGGAAAGTGATGAAATGGGGGCAAGCAGGGGGAAAAACATATTGAAAGGCAGGTAGGGATGTGTAGAACAGGTGTAGGAAATGACCATGGCTCTCCGTTTCCTTTACAGCAACAGCTGTATAGGTTGTAGTGAATTTGGAATTTGGAGCCTCACACCCCAGACAGAGGGGCGATGGTGACATAACTGTGTTGATTAATTCATGTAATGATTGACTGTGCCCATTGGGTTCAGGTGTGAAATGGAGAGCTATGTACGGGGCAATATTTTTTTTTTTTGTGGGACAAATGCCCTTTTTTTCTCAAGGAGAGAGTGGAATGTTGGGGAAGGGACATGTGGGGAGGTATGCTGGGTAGGAGAGGTTACATTTGCAAACAGACAAGGCAGCATACAGGGGTGGTGTGTGACACATGAGGGTGGTAAACACTTTGAACATGGAGGGTGTTGTGGAATCAGAGAGCCACATGCCTCCAGATGGCAGCAGTGAGACTGAGCTCCCCAACCAAGGGCAGTCAACACTGCTCCTTCACTGCCCTGAAGGTGACTATGCTGGGGGATGGGTGCCAGGGCCACCTTGCCCCTACAAGATGGCCAGTCTGCCCTCAGTCTGGCACAGGCGATCCTCATAGCCATGGTGCATGATCCTGTGCACCATTTCTTGTAGCTGTTGCTGGGTGACAACTCCCCCTTCACTCCCTCCCCCAGGGGGTGGATGGGCCCCATCCCCTGAAGTGGTTACACCCATAGGTGGTGCAGGGCCAGCAGAGGGGGCAGCACCAGGTTGGGTCCCAGACATGCTGGGACCTGGTGCCATGGCTGGCTGAGGTAGGGTAGGCAGATTGCCAGGAACCGACCTACCCAGTTGACCTATGCTGTTGAGGTATTTCTAAGTGTATAGATTAGTAATGAATAAAACATTTAGTTAGCTTTAACAGCATACCAGAAAGTTGCAAATAACCCAGTAACATTGCATTGCATGGCATATGAAACACAACAATAAGTGAGGTAACAGTCAGTATAGTAACAGCATGCCAGTAACAGTTATGACATAAGGCCAACAACATAGGTAATTCAACAATGCATGTTAGTATGCAACCATTGTAATACATAATAATAAAACACAAGACCCAACATAACATTTTGGAACAACAGATGTTAATAATAAACCATAACCAATGTATAACAATAAAAAAATAATGATATAGATAATTGGTGGGGGGGGAGAGAGAAATACAGTCCATTAATACTGGTATAGGCTATATTGTTTGCAGCAGTACTCTTATATACTCTACAGGTCTGCTCTTACTTTATGTGTACGAGTGTCCTATAGCTTCTGTAGCATGTACATACCTCTCAAGTTATCCGCATACAACAGCGTGGGCCAAGCTGTAACACCTACAGGTACATGCTTACAGGGGACTATTGCATGTTAGGGGGACATGTATGACTGCCAAGGTGTATTGTGGACTGATGTAGTGTGACTGTGCTATTCACATAACTCATGTCCATGACAGATCTGCGACCGAGGGATTAGGCAACAGTGATCACAGTCCGTGACAGTGTGACACTTGAGAGACATGTATTGTGCACGGTACAGAGAGTTAGACTATCAGCAGACATTCACAGACACAACAGGCATACAGCCATACCAAGATTATACATTTTATTTATTGTATTCACTTTTATTAGTATTGCACTTGTTGCCATTATTTTCTGACTTTTTATCACATTGTTGAGCAGTCCTGTTAACACTCTGGTACATCTGAACACAGAATGTTTTAACCCATTCTAACAGCTACTACAGCCATTTATTTACCTGTAATTCCTGTGGGGAGAACATCTGTTAACAATACATAACTGCTTCTATAATATTTAGTAGTACTTTTCACTGGATTTGAACCCTGGTCTGTGTGTGACAAAATGTACCTCATACCTATCTTTTATCAAAATGAGCTACTGAGGCACTGTTACATATTGATTGACTAATATGTTCCTAGAACTCACCTGGTAACAAAATATGACCTGGTAATAGAGGTAGAGTGTTATACAAGACTGCAGTGACACTTGAACACACATGCATGACAGAGGCTGTAGGTGAACTGTGGCTTAATACATGGAATGCAGGTGTAGACAATAAACCCCTAGTGGGTGAGAATATCTGTGGTGAGTACAAACCATATTAGAGTGCTGAGTTGGCCACCTGACCTATATACAGTTGCAGATGGTATATTTGCAGTCTACAGCTATTACAGTTTCATACTTGCTTGCAGCAGCGTACCTAAGAGCAGGAATGCATACAGCTGAAATGCAATGGTTTACACAAGACAGTCCTGACATACACAATATACCCTGGGTGTTCCTATTATTTCTACAGATCTTAGTGCAGAGCACATATCATAATGCATTACATCTTGTAGTACAGCTCCACATCTACAGTTTAGCAGAACACTTTTTATTAGCTAACCATCAGTCACTTACTGGTATTGTTTGTGTTTGTACATCACAGCAGATGTAATACTCGATTTCATGACCAACATCCCAAAATACACACATATTGCACAACACAGCTTTATTAGGGGTGGCTTTATACAGTGATTGTTATATATTTCCAGTCTTTATTGAAGAACAGTTCATATAATGCATGTGTTGCAATACAGCTGTAATTCCACACTTAATGCAGTAGAAACATTTATTTTCTTTACATTATTAATGTAGTAGAAACTTTATTTCCCTTAACATTATTAATCCAGTAGAAACCTTTATTTCCTTCACATTATTAATGCAGTTGAAACTTTATTACCTTAACATTAGTAATCCAGCAGAAACTTCATTCCCTTAACATTAGTAATACAGTAGAAACTTCATTCCCTTAACATTAGTAATACAGTAGAAATGTTATTTCCTTAACATTATTACTGCACTAGAAGCTTTATTTCTTTAACATTATCAGGTTTCATCCTTTCATCTTTATTGAACTGTACCTGCCATTACTCACTTATTCCAGGTCTGTCACCACATTCATTGCAGTACAATCAAAACTGAATATACCTAGTGGCAGTTACTAATTTACTCCTTCTTGTTTATATGACTATAGATTGCAAGTTATATCTGTACTCACCACACTCAAGGCGTGACCTAGCCAAGTGCCCTACATGGGCCTCTAGGTTGCGAGCTGTCTCCTCTGCAGCTGTGGTGAGAAAAACACACCATTATGCATACCTGTCTATCACACATTCAGAGTAGGTTTCGGTAAAAGAATAATAACAATACTTACAAACTTGTGGGCATTCTCGTCTCAAACATCTTGGACCCAGGTGGCCAAGAAATCCTCCTTATGAAGCTTCAGATCTTCATAATAATGATACACCTGCTCACCTGTGTGGGGGATATCAGTTGCACTGGTGAGATCACATGCCAGCCGGTCCTAGGCCTAAGACTTGTACTCTGATCCCTGGTACTGGCCCTGCAACAGCCGGATGTCATGGTATTTAACAAGGAGTCCAGTCATGACCCTGGATTCCAGAATGCCCCAAAACTATGCCCAGAAGCATGCATCTTCTCCAACTCCTGCCATTGTTCCTGCCAAGTTCAAACTCCAACAGGTTCTGGCTATAGTCCTGCCTGTTGCTCTTAATAAGGCTGTTTTCTTGCCCTTTACCACCACTGGGCCATTTCTGAAAATGCATCACTTCACTTAGAACTGCACAAATCTGCTGAACAGTGCATAAACTGCCAATACTGAGCAATGCTTAGTGGTGCACAAACCAGCTTAGCTGGGCTGTACAGTGCTTAAATGGGCATTGCTTAGCAATGCTTTACACCGCTTAGCAATGCTCAAACCAGCCAACCGCTGCTAAAACAGTCCTGGTTTAAGTAGTGCTTGGCAATGCTTAGCTGTGCTTAGTGGAGCTTAGCTGGGCTCATCAAAGCAGGATTGAAATATAATTTTCATATTGTGTATTGGAAACATAACTGCCTAATAACATGTACATAGAATATTCATTTAAGGGTTTAAGAATACTTTTTATTTTTTATTTTATTTTATTTTTGTTAACCGGGAAAGTCTGACTGGACACAGGTCCATTTTCAGCTGAGACCCGGGGAGAAAAGCTCCATGATACAATACAATATTAGATTAAAGCAGTACAAAGCAATTCTTAACATTTATAAGTAGTACAGAGGACCATTTACATGGCATGTGATAACTCTAGTAGAATATACAGTCAGTACTCTAGTAGAATATACAATTAGTGCAAATAATACCAATATAAATACATTTTTTTTGTCAAAATATTAGTAAATATAAAGTTGTAATACATTTATGCTTTAGTATAACTGAGAAGTAAATAAATGCCCATAGTGGCATAAAATAGGGTAAAGGTATAGGTAGGATGAGAGTAAGATACGCTCTGTTAGGTATTGTGTTAGTCTAGAAACACATTAGAGTGTTTTTCAGGTAAGGGATATTCAGGTAAGTGTTGGAATGTTTACTGCTGTTAGATTGATGAAATGTTAGGATGAATCTGTGGGATAGCAGTAGAGCTCAGTAAAGGAAAATGTTGTAGTGTAGCATAGTACTTGCAACTGAGCATAGATGTTGCTACCCTGGGGTATAGCAAGAGCAGAGCCAGATATTAGAATAGTAGGATTTCAAGAGGTGTTTGAAATGGGTGCAAGAAGTAGTGCTGGTTATATTGTTTGGGAGTGAGTTCCAGGTTTGTGCTGTTGTGCAGGCAAAGAGAGATTTACCTGCTTCATTTTTATGTCTAATTACTTGAATGAGATTTTGGTTGCTAGATCTCAGGGCTCTAGTGGTGGTTAGGGCTTAATTAGTTGTTGGAGGGCAGGAGTTTTTTCAGGGTAGTAGTAGAGTTTATGTGCAACTATGGCTTGATTGAGTCTAAGTAGCTGAGGAAGTTCCAGCCACTTGAGTTGCATTCGGGAAAGACAGTGATGGGATCTATTTGAGGAGTCTGTTGCAAATTTGACAATTTTGTTGTAGCATGATTCCATTTTGTGAAGTTCTTGCCATAATATGTATTTGCAACATACCTGCTTAATAATCTGTCTGTGTATTCATACAAAATTCAATCAGGGATTTAATAGTGCTTCTCATAATTGTATATTTGCAAAATAAATTTAATAACCTGTCTGTGTAATCAAACAAAATATTTAAGTCAGATTTGGAATAATTCTCATATATATGCGTATTTGCAAAATAGCACACCTGGATTCAAACCCTGCACCTAATGCACATAAGGTAGTTACTCTAACCATTCAGTTACATGAACATGAGGATTGCTGGTATACATTTATATATAACTCTCCACTACATTTAGGCACCACTGAGCACCACAGCACGCTATGCAGACACGCTCGACTATGCTTAAACTTGACCTTTCCAATTATAATTAAATGTATCCGGTTTCTATTTTTAGATGTCTAACATGTGTTCATTGTTGCATGCTGCTCAAACACAAAAAAAAAAACGAAAAAAAGAAACTTTTTATTACATCTGCATACGTTGATATCTGGCACTTTGACAGTGCAGGGGGTGTGTTGCTTATCTCCGGATACAGTAACAAATTCCCTACACTGATTGAATAACCGTGTTATACAGCTCTCCCTCCGTAATGTGCCTTCATGATGATGCAAGGCATGCTGTAGAGGGGGATCTGCATACATGGCCACAGTGCCTTCCATGTAGGGTTTACACTATGCCTACAGATTTTATTAATTCTCCAGGATAAATTCATCATCTTAAAACCCATACTTCAGTCTTTAAATTACTAAAATAATGCCCTAAGTACACATTTCTTTTGTTAGGAAACTTTTATATAATAATCTGTTATTAAAGAAAATGCTGTCATGCTTTCTCAGCTCATCAATTGCTTACTAGTGAAATTATGCTCCTGTATCAAGCAAAACTGCCAGCATATAGATGGAAGCAAATGGGTGTAATAATTAGTGCAATCGCAATATATTCTCATTATTCTAATTAACTTTTAATTCAGTCTACAGCAAATAACTTATATTTTAGGGTGACTGAAAATTTAAAAATATGATTTGAGCACTGAGGTTTAGCTTGAACATGGATTTAATCTGTTTACATCTTAAGCTAACATTGGCTTCTTTTGAATATGTATCACACTCCCACTCATTTAGTCAAAACTGTTTGCATTAATTTGACAGCAGCAATAATTCCAGCACTGACTGTTATTTTACTGAATCTGGTTTACCCTTCTATAAAGGCCAGATCGTGGGAGGATTTGGAAGAAATTGCTGCTGAGGTAATATGTAACTGGGAGAATGCATGCTGCACAAATCATCATGTTCAAGTTATATGATTCAGTGATTTTAAAAAGAAAAAAAGCAGTCAAAATGAATGGTTTTACTTGTGGTCAATTGCACAGGCTATGGAAAATTGCTTTAAAGACTCCAGAGAGTCTACAAAATGAGGGCCTAATGACAGAAGAAAACTGGTTAACTCTTCCCATTGCTTTCAGCTGAGTCTAGTGTTAGACTAACTACTCACATGCACATGCAAGCCCCCCATCACACACATGCACAGATACACGTGCTAACACATGCACGTGCATAAACACACAGACACATGCATAACCTAACATGATATGGACAATGTAACATCTGTTATAAATATGTAGGCCTACTGTAATTCTACCACATCCCAACATCTGTTATTTGTGCTTATATTTTAAGAAGATAGCTAACTAAGAAAGAAAGATTATTTAGACAACTGCTAGATGTTTATGTAACTAATTTTGCAGATTGGCATAAAGATAATGCAAAAAGTGACATCATCTCAGGGGGAAAATAAAAAATTTAAATAGATTAAACAACAAACTCTAGGAACTACTTATTTACATGTAACCATATTCACATGAGATATCTCTTCATTCTATCAACCTAGTGCTATGACGGGCAACAGTATGTAAGTAAATAAAATATAAATATAATCTGCTACCCTCAGCAGGACCAAATAGGCACACATGAACACAAGAGGACATGCACACATATGCATCAACAGCAAGGTACAAGGAAACACTGGAGGTAGCAAAAAAAAAAAACATGCTTTATTCCTTCATTTCAAAAAGGCAAATGAAAAGCTATTGCTGGTTGAGCTTTTACAGCAACCAAAATAGTACCTTTAGGATTTTCTTCAGCAACATGGCTTACAAATTCTACCTTTAGTGATCTTATATGTTCATGAAAAAGTCCAAACTGCACATCTTGCTCTGTTCTTATTTGTACTACACAAATAGCACTCTGCCTGGGCTTGGTTTCCCTGTGCTGATCCTCTGAATGAGGAACTGACTTGTTAAATGCCCTTGGATATGCAGTCATCTTTTATACACCAGTAATGAGCAATTAACACCTTGTTGCTGTCTAATACATATAACTGCATGAATGTGACTCTGGAAACTTTCCATATACTGGCCTGTCTCATAATGGCAAACTGACATTTTTAATTGATGATATGTCATGACTTCTCTCCTTCCAGCAAACAATCAGTGGTTTTGGACTCATAATTTCGAATTGTAGGTCCTTGACAAACCTTTGCTAGTTTTTGTTGGCCATGGTAAGTCTGTGGGTTTCAGTATGTATATATATATATATATATATATATATATATATATATATATATATATATATATATCTCTACAAGATTGGTTGGACAGCACCCTCTGACACAGTTTCTTAGTTCCATCAGTCTGCCTACTCAGTCATTGGAGAGAGAGACATTCAGTTCTTAGGTTCATAGATTAGTATGAAGCCAGTTGCCCCTCTAGGTCATTTTAAGTCTAACCAATTAGCCCATGTGAGAATTAAACTCTGCACCTTGGGTCTGTAAGGTAAGCAGCTTAACCATTATGTCAGCACAAAGTGCTTACCCAAAAAATAATACTGCATGGAATGGAAAACCACCTTGATGTGCATGTTGTGATAACATTTTGGTACTCAGCAATGGCCCTAACTCTGTGCTGCTTGGTGCTTTAGCATGGAGTCGTGTTGTGCTATATAGGACTGGTTCCATGGTTGTGCTGAATGCTAATGAGACAGTCCAGGGGAGAGGCATATGCTAACTAGTCATGTGCTCTCTCTTCTGGAACTGCCTCCAGCAAGGCATTTTCACACCGTAAGTTCATAAGTTCAAAGGTGATTAATAGGATAACAACCTCAAGGTCCTTTTTAAGCCTACCCATGCATTCCAAGTGTAAATGCACTTTACATAAAAAAAATGTAATGTCTGCTACTGCTTTAAGTAGTTAATTGCACTGTATTACACTGTATCTGATAATTCTAGGGCTGTTGTAGCTAGCTTATGTGGTCTTCATACACTCTGGCTCCAAGCTAGCCATTCTACAATAAGGAGTTTTTTTTTTTTTTTTGCACTCTTGTGGTAGAAGTGTTTGATCTAAATCATCTGAGTTGGGGATTCCAGGCAGAAGGCTTATTGTGTGCTTTGGTGATTGGTAGTTAGCTTAAACTTGTTCCTCTTTTCTTGTATTTAAGACTCCTGTTTGCATGGGCTTTGGCATAGCTATTCAGAGCTGCTCGTCATTTGGCGACTTCACTAGAGAGTGCTAAGAATCTGCTTTCACCTGGAGCAATTCATTACTCAAAAGAGAAAAATAAGTATTTTCTTGCATTTTTCTTGCTAATTGTGACTATATTTTAACAGTTTCTTAAGTTATTTTCTGTTTTTTTTCTGCACTTTACATAAAAAACTATACTGTCTACTTCTGCTTTAAGTAGTTAATTGCACTGCGTTATGTTGTATCTGTTAGTCTAGGGCTGTCACAGTCAGTTTGTGTGGTGCTTTTACACTTGGTCTCCAAACCAGATATTCTACATTAAGAAATCTTTTCTGCACTCTTGTGGCAGAATTTTGCTGATCTAACCTATATGAGTTGGGGATTGCTGGTGGAAAGCTTATTGTGGGCTTTCCTGCTTGGTAGTTAGCTTAAAATTTGTTCCATTTTGTTTGTATTTAAGCCTCACATTTCTGCAGTGCTGCCGTCTGTGCAGTGGTAGTTGGTAGTGCCCTGTTTGGATGCAAAACCTTTCAAAATTAGTTTTTCCCTAAACAACTGTCAGTGAAATCCTTAGAAGCTTTTCTGCTACTCTAGGAGCAACTCAGCTATGCACTGAGTAGTGTTGCTTTACTGGTCAACCTTAGCCTACTCAAAGTATATAGTTGCTGAACTACCAGCACAGTCCTTTCAAATTAACCCATTCCCTTCCCTAATAAAGCATCCAGTAAGAACCTGCTATCATTGATGGGCAGTTTACCATCATCTTTATGGCCAGCCTGATAGACATGGGCATCCCAAGGTAATGTAGCACATGTCCCATTTATATTGACAACTACTTACTCCTGAAAAAAAACTATTTTATGTGAGAGATGTAGTTACACCATGAAATTGGAGGCAAGGTTCTCATATATCGACACAAATAAAGAACCAAACAGGTTGACAGGTCACACACATCACTTCCCACACTAAATAAGAAAGGGCACATAAAACCACATATGCTGAGGTACTTACTAGTAACTCAACAAAAAACAGAGGCCTCCCAAACCACTTGCACACACAACAATGCAAAAAAACAACCACAATACATAATAACACACACCAGTGTTTCAACAAATAAACCCATAAGGCATAATACCACAAAACCCAATGTACTGATAATAGGAGGCTTCATAGTGAGACACACAGATGTTCCCCTCACCAGGCTGCATAAGGAGTAGGATCCTGTTAAGTGCCTATCAGGTGCCAGGATCCATCAAGTCACTCACCCACAATTACCCATATGACTCTGTAATAGTCCATGTGCGTGCAAATGACCTGAGACATACCTCTGTGGACTATATGAAGAGAGACATGACTGAGCTCTCAGATTGTGTGTCACAGGCAGGTATAAGCCTAGCCTTAAGCATGGTGCCACAATACAAACAAAAAATGATTGACTTTAACAATTGGTTTAGCTTCTGATGTCAGTCCAAGTGGAACCAATATCTGTCAGCCTGAGAAGACATAGACGACAGGCCATGGTGCTTTGCCAGAGATGGTCTGCACTGTCTTCTCTAGGCTTTTGGATACTGGCAAAAGCATTAGCCACCCATATTGTGCCTTTCTTAGGCTGTGTCAAAATAACCAACCTCCCAACATCACAAAATACTGTCTAGATAAACTCAACGTACTGCTGTTTAGTGATAGGAGTCTAAACAAGAAATTGCAGTCCCTAGAAGCACTCCTCACATTGGAAAATGTTGACATCTGTGCAGTCACCAAGACATACCTTCCATACATTCAGACTACAAACTGAGCATGAAAAAAAGGAGAAAGTGTATCTATCTTCATTAAGAGTAAGTACACCTTAAGACTGGTCAAACAGTATGACAGTCTCAAGGTACTCCATGTCCAAATAACCATAGGCAAAATCCACTACCATGTCATAGCTAGCTATAGATCCCCCACCATGAACTAAGAAAAGAGATCCGGATTCCTGGACGTACTGGAATCACTTACTATACAGCCCAGTGCCTTACACATGGGTAATTTTAATTATCCAACCATTGACTGAGGGACATACATGACCATAACATGCTGGTTCAGAGATTCATGGACTTTGTCAGTGTAAATGCTCTGGAACAATTAGCACATCCACATGGGGATCAAATGTCCAGGACATAGTACACTACTCACTAACATGGGACAGCATTGCACACCCCTGAGCAATGTCTTCCCTGGTAAGATCAGACCATAAATCAGTCTTTTGTGATGTAATTATAAGGCCAGATATCCCTTCAAGCTAAAAAATGCCTAAGAATTTTTCCAAGACAAATTAACTCAAACTAAGCAATTCTATAAGATGTTTCAAAGCCCCCTTGAACACAGATAACATGGACTCCTATGCAGAGGTGTACACCAAAGTTCTGTATAACCACTTAGGCAGTTGTAAAGAATTGGCTGTACCTGACCGGATTAAAACCAGGTCTTGCCAGAAAAACAAGCCACTCTGGTAGACCCCTAGTGTAAACAGGCTATACAACAAGAGAAAGAAACTAATGTCCAAGAACAAGAGGGAACTGTCTCAGCAGAGGAAGAAATCCCTCTCTAGCCTAAACAAACACATTAAAGATCTTGTCAAGTCCTCCAAAGCTAATCACAAAGCAGAAATAGCCTCCCTAGCTAAGGATAATCACAAGGCATTCTTTAACTACATCCAAAATCAAAAGTGGAATACCCAGCTATGTGCTGAACTGGTTGTGGATGGCACCACCCATAGTCAACCAGAGGTAATAACCAACCTGCTGGCTGACAGATATGGAGAAACCTCCAACCCCCCCCCCCAATCTCCACCAGTTATCCCCCAAAAGTATATCTGCCAACATTCCTCAGCCTATTATTTCAAGACAGCAGGTCACCTTTGTGCTCTCCAAGGCCAAAAACATGGCATCAATTGGACCAGACAACATCCCAGGTTGCCTTTTAAACAACTTAAAATATGACCTTGCAGATCCACTTGGATCCCAGTTTAACCACAGCCTGTGGACTGGCTATGTCCCATCAGAATGAAGGAAAGCAACAGTAATCTTTCTGCACAAAGGCAGACCATCAAACGACCCTGGGAGTTATAGACCCATAAATGTGAATAACATTGTTTGCAAGGTCATAGAAAGAATCATTATGGACATAATCAACAAGGACATATACAGTAGGTAATCTCCAAACTCTAGACCCAGCCTAGTTGGATTCATTAAGGTTAGATCATGTCTGTTAAATCTGGTTGACTTCTTTGAGAAAGTCACCAAGGCAATGGATGAGGGAAAGACAGTGCATACCACCTACCTTGACCTAGCTAGCCAAGGGATTTGTCACAATCTCCCACTCAAATATTATAGATAAACTCTCCCAATTGGGAATTGACACCTACATCACCAGATGTGTTTTACTAACAGGACACAAACTCTCAAAGGGGGTGACTTCACCTATAGCAAAAAGAAACTGTCACCAGTGGCATACATCAGAGTTCTGTGCTGGGCCCTTTACTGTTTGTAATTTATTTCTCAGAAGTCCAGGCAAATATGAATGGCCTATCGCTGACCAAGTTCACTGATAATTGCAAATTGGGAGCAATCACTGAGTCCCCCAATGATGCTAATATATTTCAGAAAAAGTTAACACAGACAAATGATTGGTTCCAAAGCCACGGATTGAAGCTAAGTGTGAAAAAATCATTATTATTCCCTTTGGGAAAGCAAATATCCCTGTTAATTACATTATAGATGCACCACCCTAAGTGTAGATCCAGTGGTACATGATCTGGGTACTCAAGTTGATAACAATCTGATCTTCAACCACCACGTGTCCACAGTAGTAAGAAAATCCTTCTTTGTGGCACATCTTATAAATGAAGGCATTGCATCTAGATCTAAGGATGTTATAATTCCATTATACTCAGCTATTCTCAGACCAATAATTGAATACAATGTTCCCTTTTGCAAGTATCTCACCAGGTACCTGCAACAGGACCACAGAGGTTTCTTACCAAGAAAATGCAAGGTACACAAAACAAGTCGTATGTGGCAGGACTAAAAACCCTGTCACTATATGCTGTCTCCTACAGGTTGCTAAGGGGTGACCTGTGCCTGGCTTATTTGGCAATCTCTGACCTGGCCCTGATGGAAATGCTACACATTTGTAAATCAAACTGCAAGAGGGTCGCTCACTCCAGGGAAGTTAACATAGTATTTGACATGAACAAATCATGCTGGAGAGATAGATACACCTCCCAGAGACTATCCCCTCTCTGGAACAAGCTTCCCAATCAAGTGAAGCACAGTTTGTCCCTGACCCTCTTCAAATGCAATCTGGATTAATGGATGACTCACTGTAAATTCACTTCTGGGGTGGTTCCCATATCCCTTATGGACAGAGGTAGTCAGTATTAATTACCATAGACTCATACCTCTGTGAACTTTGTTCAACTAACTACTTACATTTGGGGCAATTTGGGATAAATATGGCTAGGTTTGTAAGGGCTCTTGTGCTGTTAGCATAGTGACCTCCTATAAACCTATGAAGTTTTGATACCCTAATGTTATTTTAAGGTCTATATTTAGGCTAGGGTAGTCAAGCATATATAGGCTGTCTATGTCTACTACAGACATAGATGCCAAATCGGGGTAAATTTCTGATTCCCCATCCACTTCTCTAAGTTACTCTTGAATTGCTTAAGGGAGGAACTCTGCTTCACTTGGATGGGAAGTCTGTTCCAGAGAAGAGGTAGTCTCTGAGACACTAGTTATTAGTCTGTGTCAGAGTTTGGTGTCATTAGGGATTCTGTGGCTGTACCTAATTTGAAATCATCTGCAAACTTGTTCAATCAGTGACCCATGACATTGATCTTAACTTCAGAAAAATAAATGCCAAAAGGGAATGGCCCCTGCAATGAGCATTAAGGGACTACAATAGTGAATGCCATCTTTGTAGAGGTAGACTCCCCCGTTCTCTTCTGTGAGCCAGCTGGAGACATAGATATTTATACCTTATTTCATGAGTTTGTCTACAATGCTTAATGGAGTATTGTGTCAAATGCTTTGGTCAGATCAAAGTAGGCAGCATGTACTGTTTTGCTTTTGTCTTTTTCTTTGGTGACCTTCTTGATGAAGTCCACCAGGTAGAGTAAGCATGACTTGCCCTTGACAAAACCAAATTGGATTGGATCCAATGTTTGAATTTTTCCTATGTCATTGTTTATCATCTCCATGATAATTCTTTCCAGGGCTTTGCATATGTGACTAGACAGACTTACAGGTCTATAATTACCTGGATTTGCAGATGCTCTCAGTTAGCATGAAACCTCCTTGAAGGCTGTGGCTAATCCAAAGCAAACCACCCCAAAAGATACCTCTCACTTCCGTCCAATATCCATCCTCCCAATTCTTGGCAAACATTTTGAAAAGAGTCTATACCAACTATCCCTCTATATCCAGCATTACCACCTGCTCTCCTCCAAACTTCATGGGTTCTGGCCTGGACAAAGTACAATGATAGCACTTTAATTTGTAACTGATAACATCATGTTAAACTCTGATAGTGGCCTCCTTACAGGCATTTGTCTTCACTGACAACTGTCTTCTCCAAAACAGTCTAGATGCCACTGCCTGGTTTAAAATTTTCTGACTGACAGAGACTTCAGAGTTAAAATAGGATCCTCACAATCAGAACCTGCACCTATTAATAAAGGCGTACCACAAGGATTCATTATTGTCCCCCTTCTCAATATTCCTTAACAAATTTTCCTGTGACCTCCCTCCGTTTTCCCAGTTATCCCCTATGCTGATGACATCGTCATTTAATGATTAGGTCACTCTCACACCAACATTCAATACCAGCTCCAATCAGACTTACATGAGCTCCACCAGTGGTTCATAAACCATAAACTACTTCTTATCCACACCAAGACCAAAAAGTCGCTTTTTGGAACTCCACACAAAATTCACTAAGCATCTAACTCTTTAACTATCTTTGACCTACACAGCCATTCCATAGAGACAACCTTCACCTTCAAATACCTACAACTATGGCTTGATCAGTAACTAAACTTCCAGTCCCACACAGACAAAGTGCAAACCAAAATAAACTCCCTCCTCTTCTGGGCAAAAAAAAAAGATATCCCCTTTTCTATCCCAACCAGCTAGAGCAGCCATTGACAAAGGAATTCTCCTTTCTCAAGTTGAGCATGGGCTCCCAATTTTTGGTTCTGCCTCCAAGAAAAACTTTGCCACATCCAGATTCTGTCTAACAGCATCTGCTGATTCATTACTAACTTACCTCACTGTGAGCATCACTGTATCACCCTGGAAAAATCCAAATGGCTACTCATAAAACAGAACTCTAACCTACTTTTAGGATCCCAAATCTACAAACTATTCCAACTGCACACATTTACTCCCTTGCAGCTAGATTTCATGAAAAACATCTCCTCTAACAACCTGAAGTACTGCTCACAAGCTAGATCAACCCTCATTACCCCTAAAAACCAAACTCCACAGCACTGCACATGCTCTGTACTCTCAGGACAGGCACCTATTCTTTGGCAAGCTGTCCCCATTAGCATTAAGGAAATAAACGCTTATTCCAAATTCAGAATGCAATTCAAATAGCACATCTTCAAGCTAAATGCTCCTGCTTCAACACAGGACATGCCACCTAAAATATCTTTTTTCTGAGTCTGCTCTCCTCTAAGATTTACTGAAGATCGACCAGCTTTAGAGACTAATGTATATATATTGTACAATACAGTCTGCTTGATTGTACATTGCACTGTGCTTGTTCACTGAAATGTATATGTATTAGTCTGAACTTTTCTGTTATTGCTGACATTTCTGTATTTTTTTGTTTGTGAAATGTTTTGCATTTCACCTGGGGTGAGCCTGAAATTGATTCATATTGATCATTGTACTAACCCAGTAAAGAAATATAAAATAAATAATTAAATAAATAAATAAATACATAAATAAAGAGTGATTCTGGTGGTCCTGATAAGGTAATTTTTCATGCTGTTAAGGAGGCATCCTGGGCTATTATTGGAACCTACTGATGCAGTGTTCTTGACTTTGGAAAGTGCAGTGAGAACCTGTTCTCTACTGATAGCTGGGGGGTACATCGTTGAGGGTATTTCCTGATGGGGGTAAAATTGAAGCTAATGTGTACACCAGTTGATTTGCAATATCTTCTTGCTCAGTATTGGTAGCTCAATTTACAATTAGTTCAGCACATTGTTGTCTATTGACCTTGAGGTTGTGGACATAGCAGAAGAATGCTTTGTGATTTTTCTTGGCCTAGGTCTTGAGAAGCTTTTTTATCTTAAATGTGACTTTGGGGAACTTCATTAGCCCTCTGAGTTACTTGCTTTGATTGATAAGTGCAATACCTTGCTGGGTATTGCACTTTTTGCTATGATTTTCTTCCTTTTATCATATAACCTATTGATGTTGGGATTCCACCAGGGTGGCTTGATTTTTGAGTTTGTTCTGTGCTTATTCTGGGTAGATACAGATGTCTCTATGCAGCCCTCAACATGATTATACAGGGTTTCCATGAACAATTCTGCATAAGCAGTGTTATTCTCAGCATTTGGGAGGACTGAAATTTTGCCAATGTGTCACTTAATATTAGGAAGTTTCCCCTTAGAATAATTCCTAAAATTTCCAACGTTATCTGGAGTCCTTTTTCTAGCTTTATTTCAAAGGAGGTAACTTTATTGTCTGACCTGATAAGTGAGGACATTACACCAATGGAATGCAATGTTGTCTCATGTTTGTAAGGACCATATCAAGGATGTTAGCACCCCTAGTGGCCATATGGACTAGCAGGTCCAGGGTGTTTGTATTTACAAAGTCCAAGAATCTCTGGACCTGCATGCTTGGGGTCATATAAGAGTCTCAGTTTGAAGTGAAGTAATTAAAGTCATCCATGAATATTTTTTTTTTTTATTTTTATTTTTATTTTACATTTGTTAACCGGGGGTGTCTGACTGAGCCGAAAAGGCCCCTTTTCAGCAGAGGCCCGGGGAGAAAAGCTGCACAAAGAAAAATTACAGACACATTTAGTTATTTAGACATAATCAGTATACACACAAATTACAAAAGACATGTTTTTACAGTGGCATGCGGTACAAACAGTTACAGTGGAGAGAACAATCAAAAAAGATATTCATTTTAAAAATAAAGGTAAGTCATAGATTTGTGGTGTACAGCTGAACTTTGGAATGTAGGTAGAATACATACATAGTACACAGGTACAGTACATACATTGTAGATTAGCCAGTGTTTGTGAGTAAGATTGAAAAACTATTATAAATTGCTCTAGATTTAGTATGCATATGTTATCCGCTTTCACTAGCCTGGGGAGCAATCATGGCACTGCCAACTTTGCTTGAGATGTTGCCTGATGAGGTCTTTGAAGGAGGCTTTGGATGATGTGTTTTGAATGCTAGTAGGGACAGAGTTCCATTTTTTAGCCACCAAACTACTATATAGTGCATCTCCAAAGCTATTGTAGCTGTTGGTGACTTCTAGTAGTAGTTTGCTTGATGATCTAAGAGGCCTTTTGGCTGAGTGATGTTGTACTAGGTTTTTGAGGGCAGGACACTTATTGGGAGGTAATAGATAGAATGACAGAGGCAGAGCTGATTGTAGGTTAGGAGGTTGGGCAGTTCAAGCCAGTGGAGCTGTCTCAAAGCAGTACAATGATGAGTTCTATATGAGCAATTTGCAGCAAAACGGGCAATTCTGTTATAGCAAGCTTCCATTTTGTTTAGTTCAGTTTTGTTGAGATTAGTCAGAATGGGAGATGCATAGAGTAGGGTGGATAGAAGCTGGGAGCGAGCAATGGCTGATCTTGTGTTGTTGGTAAGAAATGGTTTGATACGGTAGAGTGACCCCAGTATGGCATGTACTTTTTTAATAGTTAAGTTCAGATGACTATCAAATTTTAGGTGGGAGTCTATGGTTATTCCCAATAGCTTAGCCTGTGGCACTGGAGCAATTGGAGTAGCATTTGTGGAGTAGATAGTGAACTGACTGTTAGTGTTTTTGTTAGAACTGGTTATAATCATAAGCTGAGTTTTCTTTGGATTGAGGATAAGTTGGGCTTTGGTCAGGTAGTTTTCAACGTCAGAGAATGCTAGTTGAGTTGTTTGCAGGAGGGTGGGAATGTTTTGTGCAGCACAGATTAAGGTAGTGTCATCTGCATACTGAATTATAGATGCATGCTGTGTGGAGGTGTGGAGGTCATTTGTGAAGACTATGAATAGTAGTGGTCCTAAGATAGAACCCTGTGGGACTCCTATAGTTATGGGCAGCTGAGGAGAGAGAGAATTTTCCCATTTCACACAGCTTGGTACCTGCCAGTTAAGTAGCTTTGGAACCAGGTAAGAGTGGAATTAGATAGATGATATTGGTTTAGTTTGTTTAGCAGGATTTGGTGTGAGACTGTGTCAAATGCTTTGGACATATCCAAAAAAAGAGTTGACACTTGCAGGCCTTCATTTTTGAGATGGTTTACTGTGTCTGTGAAGCAGAGGAGAGCTGTAGTGGTACTATGGGCAGGTCTGAAACCATGCTGAGTAGGTGACAGGATGTTGCAGTCTAGGAGATAGTTTAGCATCTGGGTATGGATGCATTTTTCTAGGATTTTGGCCAGGGGGGAGAGTAAAGCAATGGGTCTGTAGTTATTAAGTTCAGTGGAGGTCCCGCCTTTATGTATGGGTGTAACATAGGATATTTTCCAGAGTTTGGGCACATAGTTTTCAACAATTGATCTGTTTATGAGAGTGGAGACTGGGATAGCAATAGCATCTGCTGTAAGTTTCAAGAAATAGCTGGTACCAATTTGAATGGGAAGCATCTTCAGTACCTTTAAGGAAGTGTTATGGGTTTCCTGGATTATAGAGGGGAAACTGCACCTTTGTATGTGAAAGGATACAGCCTGTATACTGGAAACCCCACCTTAACTGCTTGGGCACTATTACAATGCAATGCACAAGAAGAGGCCTTGATGAGATTTGAACTCAATAACAATGGCTTACAAGACCAGTGCTCTATCCCTGAGCTACAAGGCCTCACGAAGTTAGCAAGAGACTTCTGAATTCTTGTATTATCTTTAATTGAGTTAATATGTGCCATTATGGAACAACTGTAGAATCCTTGGGATCTAGTATTTCCAGCCCTATCCCCTATCCCAGTACTAATGTTGGTGCTATTACAACACAGGCTATTACAAACCTAGCCAGCAACAAGAGATAAGTATCAAACCCTGCAACTTCTGTTTATGAGGTAACGATCTAAACAATTATGCCAAAACTTTAACCATGTAGATCAGCATGGCCAGTCTCACCACGTTGTGGTAGTGAAGTTGGCCAAAAAGTCATGTTCAGCTACCTAACATGACAATAGTATGGGGAATTGGAGGGGGGAGCACCAGACACCAGGGACTACTCTACAGTTAAGTGCCATAAACAAACATCATTATGGAGACTTGAGGAGAAACAAGACCCCAGGGACTACTCTACAGTTAAGTGCCATAATGGCACCAACATTAGTACAGGGATAGGGGATGGGGGTGGAAATACTAGATACCAAGGATTCTACAGTTGTTCCATAATGGCACTTACAGCAGTACAGGGATCAGGGGGTGGGGGAAATACTAGCCACTGTGACAAGTACAATTGTGCCATGATGGCACTTATAGCAGTATGGGAATTAAGGGGTGGGGAGAGCCACGTACCACAGTGGCACTTCAATTGTTACAGGGAGGGTGAGTTAAGGGGAATCACGAGAAGGCACATGAGTTAGGGGCAGGTACAGTGCTGATATTCGAATGTGTACTTGTGTGTGTGGGAGAGTGACTGGTGAGGGAATACTAATGGCTACATGAGCAGCAGTTTACTAATGCAATAATGATCTGCACACTGCAGTAGTAACAGCGATTCAGAGAAATAGAACTGCACACTGCAGTAGTAACAGCGATTCAGAGAAATAGAACTGCACACTGCAGTAGTAACAGCGATTCAGAGAAATAGAACTGCACACTGCAGTAGTAACAGCGATTCAGAGAAATAGAAATTAGCTGATACTGAATTCTCTCCTTATTGTGACTAATATGTCTCTGAATCCCTAAGTACCATATCATGGGAGCAGGGCCTTTTTAACATGAGCTGTAGAGCTCACAGTAGGCCCTTTAATCAGTTCCCAGGCTTATCTTGAGAACTGCTTCGTCAAGTGCTCCTATCAAAGTGTGCAGCAACACTATCAGGCTTGACAATGAATTTTCATCCAGATCTATCTAGGAAAGTCTGCTGGCCATTAGTAAAAGCCCTTAAGAATAATAGCATGACGATCCATACTCTTTATCCAACTAAACTCAAATTATTTTTACTTAATGAGAAAAAAATAAATCTTTGATTCACTGGAAAAATGTAATATCCATTTCTGAAATGTTGGAATGCATTTACATATCTTTAAATTGGAAATCACAGGACAGTTGGAAGTCGTAGTTCTAACAAAGTTTATTGAAAGCCTATACATGTAAGATTGATCAGTAAACAAACCAAGAAGAATGCCAGTATAATAAATAATATGAAAACAATTACAACAGCATGGATCAGCAGTTGTTCATCTTGTTATCCATAGTTTGCTTTAGTTAGTTCCTTGTTATACAGCTGATGCATTTCTTTCTGTGAAGATAGGAATGCCTTCTGATATTTAATATTCTATGCCTTCGGAATTCATAAGCAAGTACTAATATTGTATAATTGCATGTCTACCAAATGATTCATCAGAAGTTATGTATCACTGTCTATTGATTTTTTTCTCTTATTTGCTGTTTTTGAAAGGATTTCATTAAGTTAATAATGATTTTCATAGTTTCATTTATAGTCATTAACATTAATGACTCTTTTTTTATCTAATTCGCTTATTTCATTTTACTATCATTTTTCTGTTGACAGGGTTAATGATAACAACTGGAAGCAATACTAGTTACTCATGGTATTAATAAGCTAAAACTTGCAGTGAGTTTGCTTATTTTCCTGTTTTGTCACCACCAAGAGAATGTCTCCTCAGCTATCCTGGCTGAAAGCAATGTACCAGTGTACTTCCTGTTAGAATAATGATTGTCATAGGAATACAATTATTGCCTTTAATTCGATGTTCTGAAGGTTAGCTGTTTAATGGTTAAGAAAACAGTTTTATGAATACAGAATCGCCAGAAAAGGGAAGTGGGAACTGTATAGTATTAAGCAAATGTTTTCTTTGAACATATGAATTATGTATGTGCAGTCTTCCAGGTTTTCATCTTAGTATAGTTTTAAGTATTCTTTTGTGAATCAACAAAGGTATGCCCTTTCATGTCTGTCTCCACACAAACACAGCTGACTCTAGAAACAGGACAGACAGTTACTGTGAGACGACAAGACACGCTACCGCACCCATAGTTTTGTTAGGAGATATGCTTAATCTTGTCTCGTCAGTATCTAAGTACATATTATTCCTTAATATATCCCACATGGTAAATATTTCTTTTAATTAATTTATAGATAATTGAAAACTCCAGCCAAGCTGGAACTTCCAATGAGTGACCTCTCAAACCTAATTGGCGATTCTGAATGCCCATGGCTTCATTGGCCTGAAATTGTCCATTAAAATGACGAAACAAGTCATGGGCATTCAGAATCGCCAATTAGCTGAAACACCTGGTGTTCATAAGGGTCATTTGCATATATCCCATGGGCCTCTGATTCAAGAGGTTTGAGAGGTCACTCATTGGAAGTTAGTTTTCATTTAGTTTTTACAGATTGTTTTTTCTGTGTGACCTTCTCACTCATTGTTTTAATTTATAGATAATGGGAATGTGTGGTCATATTAGTGTTAATCACTGTTTCTGATTTTTTTCAAAAATAAATTAGCCTGTTTATTACCTAGAGGGAAGCAGAAAATAGCACAGGATAGTATGTTACATCAGTTTGTATTTACATCTACTCAAAAAATAACTCATTATAGTAAGCCAAACAGGAAGTACATTACGCTAGGTATATCACCCCCTTAGTTAACATTCACCTGTCCATAATTTCTGTTGTATGGCTGGTATCCGTAGTTCACTGGTGTGGGCTATAAATGGACATTGTGGACATCTACCATGTTTGAATGTCTCCCCATTTCCTCCATCATCATTATCTTTTCTAAGTTGCCCTTTTTCAAAAATATCCTTTAAATTTAAATTCCTCCTAAAGCTGCATTTTAAAGGTTTGTTAAAAACCTTTAAACTGTTGGGCATAATGTTGAATATTTCCCAATATTATTTATAATTTTCTGAATGGTTCCAGTATGCTTGTTATACGCTAACACTAAGTATATTATTTTATCTTTCATGTTAATATCTGTATTCTTGTTTCTGTCCTTCCTATGGTTCTTTGTATTTTAATCCACTGGGGTATACATATTCAATAATGGTAAATATCTGGATCCCCAACCTGTTAATACCTCCTTTTTACTAGTTTTAACCAGCGAGTTAGGATATCCTCTGTCATAAAATAATTTCTCAATAAATTCCAGCTCGTTAAATAGGTCTTCCTTTTTAGATGTCATCCGAGTTACCCAATCATCTGATCTTTTACTATATTTTTCTTTTGCATCAAGGGATGATTACTTTCATAATGGAGGTAAGAATTTGAAAAACATTCCTTTCTATACACTTGGGATACATATTTACTATTTATTATGTACGCTGCTACTGCTGCTATGGTATACCTTATTATTACACTATCCTGGAGCATATCGGTGACATATAGGCATGGATTCAATTCCATTCATGTGTATTCTCTTCTGGTGTTATCAAGTGTTTAATTCCTCTGAAAGTAGACAGTTCTATAATGAGAGTGTGTACATTATCCAAAGTAGGTTATTGCTTTCTCCCAATTATATTCCTTGATTCTTCTGCCACTGTTGTCATGGGCTGCTAATGGCATACATGATGGAAGATCCATGGCACAAGATAATCAGTTACACAAATTAGATAGGTTTTTATCTGCATTCTGGTTTGTGATAAAGCACAACTAGTGCCATTATTCTAATTGTACCAACAATGTCAAAACACAAAGCACTTGGGGGAAAAAAAAAAGCAACATGGATGAATCCAATAAAAGGCAGCTTCACTCCAATTTTTATTAAAACAATAAAACTTTAAAAAACATTATCCAATAAATGTTATAAACTTTATAAACATTATAAACATACCTTAAATCATTTCCTAAAACAACTATAACAAAACCTATGTCTATTTCTATTATTACAGCTCCATCTAGTGGATAAATAAAAACTCATTAGTATTAACCTAGTCATTCCAATATATTGTATATATGAAAATTAAATACAATACATATTATAAAGGGACCGATTCAAAATATATTATATAATGCCTCCTTATACATGTAAAATAACACATTAATAGGTGCATAGTAGTTATCTATTTGTATGTTTTTTTTATAACTTCACAGCTCTCATTTTGAGGAGTGGGACCATAGAAATGTTCTTATTAAGGCCAGGGAATGTATTAGCTTCCAACATAATCTGCCACCATAATTCTTTATACTCGATTCTTGTTTCCTATGACCCTCCCCTTAAATCATTTTTTACTTCTTCAAGTACAAAAAACAAAAATCTAGCCCCAGTACATTTCTTAGTGGGTTTATATAACACATTTTTCTCATTTTTATTTTGTATGTCATAATAATGTTTGTATATCCTTTACTTAAGCTTTTGTTCATTTTTTCCTATATAAAATGCTTCATAAAGATGGAGTGAAGCTGTCTTTTATTGAATTCGTTCGTGTTGCTTCTCCTTTCGAGTTCCTGTGTTTTGACACTGTTGGTGCGTTTGCTGGTGGGAACTTAGACATTGTCTCTTTTTTCCAAGTTTATTTTTTTATTGGAGATATGGAAGGAGAATTGCAAGTGCCATTAGCTGATAAAGCTAGGTACGAGGATATAGGAGAAACACGCAAACTGATCTGGCAGCTCACCCAACTAGTAGACCTTCTTACACCAATCAGCCAATCAGTAGCTAGTTTTGTAACCAACTCCTCCCTAGGGAAGAACCAAGAAGTATTGGCAAGACCCACATGTGGAACATCCATTACAAGAGAGGTTAATGGTGTCAAAAGACATGAATCGCATTTGGAATTTTTATGCTCAAGCAATACAGATTCTGACTTTCATATAACAAAGTAGAATTCATGAGGAGAGAGTTACAAAGAGAAACAGAACCATAAATACGCGAAAATACAGCTAACTGCTTAATTAATGCTGTGTTGAACATTGAATTAAGTGACTGGTTATTTAAAGGAGTAAAAGCGACAAGAGAGCGCACAAACACAGCTCTATTAGGAAAATATTTATTAATAAGCACTTTCATGTCTGTGTATGGCACTTCTTCAGATTTCATTAAAAAAGACAAAAACTATCCATTTAAATACAAAAACAACTCATTAAAAACATCCAATCACAAGTCAAAACTCATTATACAATAAAGACATAATATTTAAATATAAAACAAGTAATTAAGAACAATCTATCATAAGTCAAAAATCATTATAACATTAACTAAGTATAGTGAGACTGCTGTTTCATTAAGGTCACAACCACATCTGTAAACACTATTTGTTTATTTATTTAACATTTGTTTACCAGGATAGTCCAACTTGGAAAGAAGCCAATTTTCAGTGGAGGCCCGGGTAGAAACGTTCTAGATGTATGTCTTTATAATGTGGGAGGAAACCGGAACACCCAGAGGAAACCCACACGAATGCAGGGACAACAAACAGACTCCACACAGAAGGCACCCCCAGCCAAGAATCGAACCGGAGAACATCTTGCTATGAGGCAACAATGCAACTGCTGCCCACTGCACCACTGCACACTAATAATTTAACAAAATAAAACTCCCTGCAGCCATTAAAAAACCTATATATAAAAGGCAGTAAAAAAAAATAAGAAAATAAGAAATATACATACAGATAGTCTCTATCTATTTAATGGTCTGTCTAACAAAAGCGGCTTGATAGATACTGCATCATTCAAGCCATAAAACTTATCAGCCTGTATCCAAATAATCCATTTTGTTTCTAATTTTTCTGTTATATTCTTAATATTCCCTAGCTGTGGACTATTCTAAGTCGATTCAAAAACTATGAAATTAAACACTCCCAACTTAAAATCTTTGAGGCAGTAGTGGAAAAAGAAATTTGAAAAGCATTTTTTAAAGGGAAATATAAACCTAACCTTAATGTTAATGAGAGGAAAGTGCAAGAAGAATTAAGGAAAGATTACAAAATTAGGGTTATCAGACCAGACAAAGGTGGAGGAGCAGGTATTATGAACACAATACTTTATGAAGGTAAAATGAATGACATCTTAAGAGACACCAATAAATACATAAGGGTGTCAAAAGATGAAATAAATATTTCTTATAAAAAGGTGGACATAGCATTAAGCGACATGCTATTCGAAGGCCTTATTAACTATGACACATACAACTATATGAAAATAAAGAGGCCAAATGTTCCCTCCACCTTCGGAATACCCAAAGTTGATATAAATGAAAAGGATCCACTGTTAAGACCAGTAACATCTGTGGGTAGATCAAAAACAGCCCTTAGAGCTAAATATCTAGACAAGTTAAAAAAGTTGCGGCTTAATGAAAATAAAATTCTTAAGGATTTGTGGGATTTTATAAGAATTGTTAAACAAGACCTATATAAAAATAATATAATTTTTGTGACGATAGATATAGTGGAGCTGTTCACTAATATACCACATGATAAAGGAATGGAATATTTTGAAGACGGCTTTGTAAAGGACAAAAAAAATTGCAACATACTGATTTTCTAGCTTATCTCAATTTGGTAGAATTAATATTGAAGAACAATTTTATATATTTTGATGAAGAATTATTCAAACAAGTGAAATGTGTTGCCATGGGGACACTTTTGCCCCCACATATGCCAATATTGTATTGACAACATGGGAAGAAAAACTTGTTCTCCACTCAGCATATACAAATTGCTGGGTACTATATAAAAGGTACTTTGATGATATATGCATATTTTGGATGGCTACAGAAGGCAGCCATAGAGAATTTATGGGCTACCTTGAAGGGACCACAGAATTTTTTAAATTTACATATAACTTCACCTATGATATAGTGAATTATTTAGATGTATCCATTATTAAAATCAAAGGGAGTTTTAAAACTAATATTTATAAGAAAGACACCTTCTCCAATGCTTATTTACACTTTACAAGTGCTCACCTATTCCATCAAAAGAAAAGTATAGCAAAAGGACAATATATTACAGCTAGTAGAATGACTTCAAATTATAGTGATTTCGGGGATGAATGTAATTTTTTGGAAGGTCTTTTAAAGAGAGGGGATGCCCCCTGAATTTAAAACAAGAATTCAGAAATGAAGTGACAGAAGGGAGAAGAGTTAGATTCAAGCCCATTCTAGGTGAAAATAAAACAGAAGAGGAGATAAATATACATGATGGGAAATTACAGGAAGATGTTGTGTATAAGAAGGCTTTTGTAGCAGAATATAATAGAAACACAAACACTATTAAAAATATTATTGAAATAGAGTGGGCTAGATTTATAGTACAGGTCCACTGCTGACACTCCAATGTTGTCAGGTCTAGTGCAGGTTGTTGCATCATGTTATGTCATTATATCCCACCTCTCCTTTATAATCTTCACATTCACTGTAAGTGTCCTAACACCTTCTTTTTTCTGCTTTTCTGTCAATTGTTGTAGTCCACAACTAAATGTGCATTTTAATAGTATATATCTCCTTAGATTCTCTTGTTATAGAACATGAAACCTGTAATCCAGCCTCAGCATCTATATTGCTTGCCTTTACTCTGCACATTTATGTATGTATGAGTTAACTGCTTTTGATTGCATCAGTATTACTGGCATCCATGACTAGGGGTGGTTGTGCACCATCACTGTCACCCCAGCTGCTTCTATTTCAGTCTGGCTTTGATGTGGCTTACCATGACCTAGCTACATGTCTATGATGTATCCAGGATAAGACATTCCTTATCATGCACACTGGCATGGCCACATGCTTATGTGATGTGTATTAATGGGAATGTAAAGAGTATTGGTTTGGCCATGATATTAATGAATCATCATGCAGATATACACTGCAACATGAAAAAAATGGATAAACGCATAAATTATGGCAAAAAATGTAAAAATTCAAAGAAATCACTGAATCTTGAATTGTTATGGGTGTTGAATAATTTGTGTACTTCTGAATTCACAATCCTATAAAATGAAACTATGTAAATAATATATTGGAGTCCTTTAGAAGTCTTGTATACAAGTATCCACCCTTCAAAATATATATTTTATTGTATCTCCAATATCTTTATACCAAGATTTATTAAAGGCTTTAATGTAATTAAATATCTAATTTGAGACTCAGTTAATTATTTTATAGGTGTATAGATTCATAGATGTGTTTTTTATTTGTCTTTTGGCTTTTTCCCGGTAAGGGGTTGCCACAGCAGAACTCCGATCCGCTAATGATTGGCAGTAAATTTTTACGCAACTCCAAGGTGCCAGCTCAACGCCCAACCTTCAACAAAGGCACGCCCATTTATGCACGCATGTCTTTCGAATGCTACCCAACCACGGGGAGGACATGTAGACTCCACACAGAAGGCACTCCCAAGCCAAGCCGAGAATCGAACGGGAGAACCTCTTGCTGTGAGGTAACAATGCTACCGCTGTACTAGGCTAATAATCCTTATAAGTCTACCTGTACAAATGTAACCCGAAAATGTTACTTATATGAGGGGTGATTTACTGACCGCCTCTTTTATTCAGAGACATAGCTGCTAGACCAGGGGCAACTTTCTGATTACCCATTCATTGGTCCAAGTTGTGCTTAAATAGGGATAAGGAGGAACTCTGCTTCAAATGGGTGGTGAGCCTGTTCCAGAGAATGGGAATTTTCTGAGAAACATATATTCCTGTAAAACATGTCCTGTTATGTTGCAAGCAAAATTTAGAACTTTTAGTCTAGTAGTCTTGTTGCTGTTTGCTTTGTTGATGTGCAAATGGTTCATCAAAACAGGGTCCAGGGATGCTTTGCATGCCAGGCAAAGATTACCTCTTAGAAGTCTGTATGATACAGAGTAAAGAGACAGGGCTTTGAGGCGATCATCGTAGGACATTGCGTTTACTCCCAGTATTGTTGTTATAAGTAACCATTGTAGATATTCCATTTGCTGTATTTGTCTGTTCAGGTAAATATGTTAGGGGGATTATATCCTATGATGGGTCTGATGAGGGCTGAGTACATTGGTAAGATGATCTCTCTGTACCTGGATGCTATGCCCTTTATTATAAGTTGAGCACCAGAGAAGACTTTTCTTGCTCTTTGAAGGCTTTCTGAGCTAAAGTGCTAAGGATTTTAATAAATATGTACTGTTTTGACTGGGTCTGTGGCTGATTTGTTGTTTTTTTTATTGTTTTTCTGCTTTGGTGTGGTTATTAAGAATTTTCTTACTACCTTGAACATGTTGGTGGAAGGCTAGGTTACTGTGTATATGAGTTCCTAGATCCCTGATTAATGAATCAACTTTTAGGAGTGTTTTATTGATAACATAGTTACCCAGGGAAGCCAACTTCCCAAAATGTACCATAATGAATTTCTTGGAAGAGAGTTATAAACCATGGCTTTCACACTATTTACCTGTTAGACCTTCCAGAAGGGTGTTCTCATCATGGGGACATTCAATAACTGCTTCCAATTTGCAACCATCTGTGAATTTGGTTAGCCAGAGACCTTTGACATTGGCTTTGACATCAGAAAAGTATTTGCCAAAGAGGAGTGGGCCTAGCACAGATTCCTGGAGGACACCACTGGTGACCGGTCTTTTTGTGGCAGTGGCCTCATTGACTCTAACCTCCTGGATCATATCAGCGTGTCATCTAGCTATCCAGAGTGTTTTATAAAGGGGCTGATATCTAGTTCTGTAAGTTTAACAATGCCCGAGTGGGGTGTTGTATCAAATGCTTTAACCAGATATAGGTAGGCAGTTTGCACAGTTTCTCCCACATCTATTGCCCTAGTGAACTTTTCAAACAAGTCCACCAGATTTAGTAAGCATGGCCTTCAGTTGCCAAAGCCAAAGTGGAACAGATCCAGGGACTATTGTTGTATTAGTTTAATTCTTTAAAAGGAGCCACTATTTTATCAGTAAGTAGTACTGTGCATAAATATGGACTAGACAGTGTTGACTATTTACTTGTTCGACATATTAGGCAGTAGGCAGTTCAAATATGCAAATGTATTAATGAATGTAGTAATATCCAGGTCTGTTTTTATCTGAATTATATTAAATTGTTGTATCTTATAAATTGGCTATTTCAAATATTTACCAGAATTATTTGAATTATGCAAATTTTACTGAAATGGATAAAGCAGTGATATTAATCTTAGTTGGAAAGGCTGCATCCTCTTTATTTTGGAAAGTTTTTATATGGACATTTTTCTTGCATAGAGCTCAAAATACCACTCTTCAGATAAACTTTTTTTGTTACTAAACAGTAAGTCCTATATTCTCGTTCCCTCTTCTTACATCACCAAAGATCATCTGCCACTCCATTGGTATTTTAAGCTATATGACATAAAACACTAGCCAGAAATCAAAAACAATGCAGTGCACCTTACTCTGTCTGAATTATCCATCAGTTGCAAATGTTTGTTTTTAATTATCCTTATTGCTAGTGAAATATAATGATCTAACTAGGTGACATTATGATTCCTTGAATAATCTGAGCTTTATCATAATATAAAGTTCTCCTTAATCAAACATCTTTGAATCTTTTGGTAATAAATGACACACTTTATAGGTAATGTAGATAAGTTAGTTTAGGCTTAGTTACATTTTATTTAGCATTAACACTTCTTGATGTAAGATGCTTCAGTTGGTAATAGAGATGTATCATTTGTTACTTCATACAAGCTTTAATCACCATGATTGATATGTTGAATTCTTAAGTCTGTTTTAATCTCTCATTTGAAATGCTATTAAAATTATGAAAAAATAGCTTACTATTATTATTATTATTGTATATCTGACTCTATAATGCACATCACAGTTGCACTAGCACCATAACAGATATTTGCTTCTACCCCTGTAACACAAAATGCATTTCTCTGTCAAGCAGAGAATGAATCCCTAATTATAGCCCATTTGAGCCAAGTTTGATTAGTTATCAGGGTTTGTGAAGCCAGATGGGAAGGATGGGATTAAATAGATGGCTCATATTGGTGGGAAGGATATTATTAAATAGATGGCTCATATTGGTGGAAGGATGGGATTAAATAGATGGCTAATATTGATGGGAAGGATGGGATTAAATAAACGGCTCATATTGATGGGAAAGATGGGATTAAATAGATGGCTAATATTGATGGGAAGGATATGATTAAATAGATGGTTCATATTGGTGGGAAGGATGGGATTAAATAGATGGCTAATATTGATGGGAAGGATGGGATTAAATAAATGGCTCGTATTGATGGGAAGGATGGGATTAAATAGATGGCTCATATTTTCCAGTCGAAGCTTTGCAACTGGTACTGTTGCACGAGAACCATCTCTGAAAAGACTACTTATTGCTGAGACTTGTAGGCGTGTTTCTTGTCAAAGAATGCATCACACTCTAGCCTAATAAACACAGTGTGTAGAAGCACATAAACACTCTGCAGAGCAGAGTAAGGCAGTGCAATGAACCTTCTGGCCAACAGATAGTGAAAGCTAGGAGATTATGGCCATATCCTAATCCTTACTGGAATATATCTCCACTCTTAGCATGTTTAGATGGGTAGAATAAACAGGACAGAAGTGGATGAGAGTTTTATGATTATAGGCATCAGAAAACAATAAAGGTGCAAAACTGCCATCTAAGGCTGGTAAAAGAAGGAACATGAATAAAGAAAAGTTAAAACAGGAGTGAGTGACATTTAAAAAAAAAATCTGTAATGGCAAATTAGAAATGGATTCCTAAAAGCTAAGAAATTATGACAATATTTCCTGGATCCTGGATTCTCTTCCATGCATGTAGCACATCAGGCAACAAGTGCACTTCAGCACTCATTGTTTCTGTAGCAAGTACGGGTTTTATGGAGTCAGGTTGTTAGCCTGAGACCCAATCCTCCTCAGAGGGTGCACCACACACTCGCATGCACACACTCACACCAAGGGCCAATTTAGACTGTCCAATCCACCTACTGCATGTCTTTGGAATGTGGGAGGAAACCAGAGCACATGGAGGAAACATACATGAATGCAGGGATAATATGCAGACCTCACACAGAAGGCACCCCAGCTGAGATTCAAACTGGAGAACCTCTTGCTGTGAGGCAACAGCGCTAACCGCTGCACCACTGCGCCATCCATGACATTAATTGATAAACTAAAATTATATGTAAATTATTTTGTACTAAACAAAGTAGGTAAGGCATCAGTGTAGAAAACAGTTATCACTTTAGTGAAATAATATGACTGAAAGAATTATCAAAATAGAAATCTTCTCAATAGGGATCTTCATCACATTCTAATAGACTTTGAAGTAAAGCAGGAATATGGTGTTTGCAGATGGGATCTGTATTTTATTACATGCTGAATGTCTGTGTGAATATTGTAACGGTTTAAGCACAATATGGTACTACAGTTTGAGTGGAATGTCACAACAGTATATAAAAATATTCAGTAGCTATTTTCCCATGCTTTACTGCATGCTCCTGAGCTAACAAAACTTAGAGGGATAGGCCAACACCTCAGCCTCCCATTTGGACTTTTAGGATTGAAAAGCCCACCTTTGAACTTACTGGCTGTATAATATAATGTGAATCTCCATGCCTGAAAGGCAAATTATTATGGTGGTAAGATGATGAGGTACAGCTATGACATTGGCCCACCTACCTAAATGGTGCATATTTTAAATGGTTCCATTTTTCAAAAAGGACCTGTGAAACAGAATACTTATTTAAGACCAAGGTGATATCCCAGCTATCTGCAGAAAGTTTGAGATGGAAAATATAAATAATCTTCGGACATTAACATTGTGTGAACAGAAAAGACACAGAAGGCAAGTCAAATTAGGGCAACAGAGAGATGCATACCTCTCAAGTGTACCTCATTAGGAGGAATGTACCTCATTTGGGGTCTTAAAAAGTTTCAAAGTTCAAAGTTTTCCTCAAAGTTCTACGTTTGAAAAGGGAGTCACACACACATTTTTTGTTAGGAATTTTTAAGTGAAATTTCAATTAAAATAAAATTAATCATATTAATTCATTAAAGGATCTTATTATAAGTAAAAACCAGCCATTTTTTATCCTTCCTATGACCCTAGTTAGTTGAGTTTGTTAGTAAGCCGTTGCACATGCACATTCATTTTTTATACATTCATTATGAAGAAGACGAAAGTGTTCCATTTTTTTTTATGGAGAGATGTATCTTAAAATTCTCTTAATTTAGCTGCATCCTCCCACCTCTGCTTTCCCAAAATTACATTCACACTGGAGAGCACAAACATAAACACAAGCAGCAAAGTACAATTTCACCAAATTTCATTTGAAAACCACTGATCTTCATATAGAATTGTCAGAAATTTAGACCCTGTACAAAATCAGGATGTACTTGGAGTAATGCAATCACACTCAGCTGATGTTGAACATTATGTTGCACAGTAAAGGGAGGGCACCCACAGTGGAAGAGTCAATCACATTCCACTGACATAACTTCAAATAAAATTATCAGTGAACAGCAGTGTTACACAGTTAGATCATAGACATAAGTAGGGACATAATAAGGAAAGATTGCGAGAACATTCGCAGTTGCCACTGCATTCACAAATAGATCTGAGTTATCCTTAACTGGAGGATACAACTAAAAACAATGATAATGTACACTACACTTCCTGCATGTGCATCTCTGTCAAATCAGAAGGATAAACTCCCACCAAAAATCATTCATTCAGCAAGTTTAAAAGCTTCTTAGTAATTTTGAAAAAAAAGTTAGATTTTTATAGAATGAAGTATCTATTATCTTTATAGATTTGTAGGTAATTACTAGGTTAGCTGCACTTGCTGGCCATTTTAAACCAAACCAGTTTCCCTGTTTGTGCTCAAAATAACTTATCTCATTTGGTTAAAGGCTGGCCCTACCCATCCCATGGATGATAATTATATATTACCCCAACGAGAATAACTGGGATCATACCGTAGATAATTTGAGGGGACTCATGCATGGGACAAAGCATTTAAGAGCTGCCTTTGTCCATTAGTAGTACAGGGGTAGTCTTGGGGTGAATTTTCTGTTTCCTTTTCATAGCTCTAACTTGTGCTTGAATATGGACAGGGATGAACTTTGTTTTATGTGGATAGGGAGTCTGTTCCATAGCAGCAGTGTCCTCTGTGAAATATACCTGTCCCTCCAAACCATTCTGTTGATGTTGCAGAAAAAGGTCATATTCTGATGCTATTTAATGTGCAGTAAATCCATCTGTAATGGGTTGGAGGATGCCTTGTTTGCCAGACACAGATCACCTCTTAGCAGACTGTAAGATACTGAGTATAGTGCAGGGCTTTGAGTCAGTCCATTTAGGACATGTTGTTTAAGCCTTGTATACTTCTAGCATTCCAGCTGTTGCATGGCAATGTTAAGATCGTGAAATGTTTTACGATAATCACTTACCCCAAAAGGCTATTAAAGAAGATATAGCTTCTCTTGTGCCTAATACATATGCTTAATACAGTAACAGGGTTTTTCAGGAATCTTTCTTCATGCTATTTTTACAGGCTATTTCATGAACAATACAGAATAAATCTGGTGCCAAATAAGGTTCTGTGATTGATAGGATAAAAATGAGGGCATTGTGGTTTAGAATCCCCATACCCACCCCCAGCCCCACCCATGGGCCCTCACATTTCAGTGTTACATCCACAAGGTGGGATAAGCTCAGGAAGGCCCACTTGGCTGGATTATATATTGTGATCCAAAATGTACTAAAGTTAGTATCTGCCAGTAATGTTACAATAAAGTACTCAACCAGAACCAAACTTCATTGGACTATTTTTTGAATCTCTCTTCAGAACTGCTTTGTGCTACCAACTTCTCCCAAACATGCTCAATTGAAGGGACCATGAAGGATCGACACAGAGAGACCTCCCCCCAGAAAGACCAATGAGGCACAGACATCTCCACAGACCTGCTCTGTTCCCAAGATCCTAATCATTACTATCTTGCCACTCACAGATACCAGTAAGTTTGATGTGTTTTGTGTATGTTTTTTACCTTCTGGTATCTCACCGACAGGGCAGCCTACAATACACCTAGGCTCCTAATAACTGATAGGTTCTAGTGGTTTTGTTGTTATTATGCCTGACTGAGGAATTGTATCAAAAACTTTGGCCAGGTTGAGGTATATGGTATGTACCACTTTACCTTCATTCATTGTTTTGGTGATCTTTTCAACTAAATCCTCTAGGTTTAATAAGCATGACCTGCCTTTAATGAATCCAAGCTTTGGCAGGTTTAGTATCCAGAGGTTCCCTATGTCCTGATTGATTAATTCCATGGTAAGTCTTACCATAGCTTTACATATGAGGCTGGTAAGATTCATGGGTGTGTAATTGCTGGGTCTGTGGAAAGTCCTCCCTTATTCAGGTGAATGGCTATAGCAGTTCTCAGTTCTCTTGGTAGAAAACCTGTATAGAGGCTGAGAATGAACATTGTTGTTAGAGGGTGTGGCTAAATCATTTTTCATGCTAATCAAGATGCATTCAGGGATATTTCAGAATCCATTGATTCAGTATTTTTAGCTTTTCAGAGCAGTTTTAGTAATTGGTCTTGTGAAATAGCTAGAGGTGAGCCAGTTTCAGGGGTTGCCATGTATATGTTGAGAGATAGATGGAGGGGGGAGAGAGGGGGGTAAAATTAGAGTTAACTTTTTCAGTCAGTAGGTTAGGTATATCTTCATTCCCAGTATAGGTAACATTATTCACAATCAGCTCAGTGCTTACTTAGGAGAAGGTAGTTTGCCTTAAAGAAATTTCTAAATGCACTTTGGATGGAGGGGATCTCAGGTTTCAGTTTTATTTTGAAGGAAACTACTTTATGGTCTGACCTAACAAGTGATAAAGATATGCAAGGGATGGTGCCAGATGCTCACCTATCTAGACAAGATCCAAGATGTTACTCCCCATAGTGGGTAAGCTAATTGTTCCAGAGCATTTGTATTGACAGAGTCCAGGAATCTCTGTGCTTGTGTACTAGTGCTGGTGTAGGCTTCTGAGTCTATAGTTAGATAGAGTAGATCACCTAGAGACATAGTATTAGGTTTAATACTGAATGATTTATTTTTCTTGTAGATAGGTGATGTGGCTTTCTTTTGTCACAGAGGGAGTTCTGTAGCTAGCTAATGTATGGCAGGGGACATTCCGGATGGTTATTTGGACATGAAGAAGCTCGAGTGTTTCATGCTGCTTTACCAGCCTTGATGTGAATCCCTTCTGAATGTAGACTGATACACCTCCACCTTTTCCCCCTCCTGAGCAGTAGCTGTTCTAAATGTGTGGAAGGCATTAGAGGCCTGCACAGTCAGAGTGCTCCCCATGGTTTTAAACCATGTCTCAATCACTACATAGATGTCAGTGTCTTCCAGGGTGAGGAGAGCTTGTAGGAGCTGGAGTTTCTTATTCAGGCTGCTACCACTGATCAGTAGTACATTCATATTTTCCTTGGCTTGTTTCATTATGTTGGTAGGTTTATCAGGTTGGCATTGCCTAAAATAGCTATAAGGGCATGGACAATGTCTTTGCCAATGATCAAAACCCTAAAGGGGACAGATGTTGTCCATCCCTAGTGAAGCAGTGTGGTCATTCAGTCATATCCTCCCAAGACGACAAATATTGGACCCCCTTTGAATGACACCATCAATTATTGAAGTAAATTATTTTTTGCTCATATCATAGCATCATTGTTAGAAAAGGGAGAATGCTGCTGAATGCTAGGCTAATACCTACCATGGACAAATAGTCTGAGAGGCTGCATCATGTCTCTGTTCATATAATTCAGGGAGGTACACCTTAAGTCATTGACACTGGCATGAACTATGACAGAGTCATACTGGTACTTGTTGTTGAAGGATTTGAGTGCATGAGTGATCTGATAGTTTTTGGCACCAAAAAAAGCAACTAGCCATCACTTTTTCATTGTTTAGCCTGGTATGAGGAACATCTGTATGTTTTAAAATGGAGTCAACTATAACAAGAATGTTTGGTTTGGTCGATGCCTACCTTATAGGCAGCTGTGACTTTGGGAATTCTTGTGCGCTGTGAGGGAGTAGGCTTAATGGAATGAGTGTGCTCTGTACCTGTGCTGTGTTTTGGTGAGGTTTAGAGAGGGTAATATTTAGAACCTGTGCATATGATGGATTATGTGTATTGTTATGGCTTTGAAGAGGTGTGATGTGTAGTGTACTGCTGATAATTTTGGTGTCTGAGTTTACTGTGTGTGAGATTTTTGCCTCCTAAGATATTATATACATATGGGTCTATATCAGTTCATAGAAGGCTCATTTCTGTGAACCTTTGTTCATTGACCCTAATACAGTGAACGTTCACATCGGTGAATGTTCACTTCAACAAATGACTTAGCCAGGGAAAGGAACGAGTTGTCCAGCTTTCCAACCATCACACAAAGTGCAGTATTTCAAACCCACCCATGTGGGGGTCTTTGCATCCCACACCCACCGTAACTATATATACCAACTCTGAGACTGTACTACAATGGGGAAAAGGGCAAATTTCTTATGATGGCCAACTCATTCCTTTCTCTAGGTAAGTCATTCGTTGAAGTGAACATTCACTGATGTGAACGTTGGCTGTACTAGGGTAGATAAATGAGGGTTTGTGGAAATGAAGCTTCGACAAAGTGATATAGACCCTATATGTATATCTTTCACACATTGTCTTATGCTGTTTGAGTAATAGATCATAGTCAGACAACATGAGACAATTCTTACACTGTATCAAGATACCCATCCCAATTAGGCTACATGGAGAAGATGTAGGGAAGTGCTCTATGATGACAGGAATGACTCTGGGGGCATGAGTAACTATAACTGCTTTGAGATTGGTTTTAGAATAATGTTTGGGTGGATTTGCTACTGAGTATTTAAATTTCAATTCAAAACAACTAGCCTGGAAACCTTATTTTTCCACCAGCAAGAACCAGTAAACTACTTAATATTAAAAAAAATCATTAATTTGGAAATTCAGTGCAAGCAGCATCACTACACTCAATGTTCAATAATTTTATCAAAGGTCTTTTAGTCTGGCGAGTAGTTTAAGGGGAGAGACTTTGTAAATGATACTTAAGTGCTGCTTGTCAACAGTCATTGAATGGGGAGAGGAAGGGAATTTTGTTGTCAAATTATTGTAAGGGACAGGCAGTGACAGATATATTGTGTTTAACAACCCAACTACAGCACTTATATGACTTTCTCTGACTTGAAGAACTATTACAGTGTAACAGTAATTTTAAAAAAAATCTCAGCAAACAGAAACTTTGGAATTCACAGACCCTTAGTTCTGAGATGATTGGCCTGGACCTGTCCAATGCAAAGACAAGTCCAGAACTAGTCTAACATACACTCAGTACACAAGAATGAAACCAGGGTTTAATAACAAAAGTAATACCACTTAAAAGAGTAAAAATGCAGTGCATCTATGTACTGGAATCACTAATATAGGTTTAAATGCCTTGGCTAAAGCAGATACAGACTGGTAAAATGAATTTAAAATCAGATCAAGAAATGAAAACACTTCTCTGTCTTTCTCTAACTTGTAGAACTATTACAATGCTTTAATATTTTCATAGAGGTGTGTGTAAATAATCTAGTGGATTATAATATAAATGCAGGACTGTATACAGTGGATTACTCTGTCAGGCAGTTATGTGCAGCTCAGTAGAGATTTGCATGTCTAATTCCCATACAGTACTTCTCCTGAGAGTGACTTTGCTGAGCACAGACTGACAATGTACTGAGAACGGCTAGTAAAAGGACCAGTAAGTATGTCTGAAGTCACAAAGCCTAGATCTACAGCTGTTTTGGGGCACAGAGGAACGAAGCCATGGCTGTGACCAAAATGACCTGAGCTGAGTTATTGGCTTAGGCACTGAAAAGCTGGACAGGAGATGGTACGAATCATTTGAAGATGGCTTCCCCATCCTGGAGGGAAGTATGCTGCAGTCTTTGTCGGCCAAATGTCTCATGTGTAAGCAGAAGATTATACAAAAATCATGACCATATAGGATTGGGGGCATGGGCTTGACATTCCAAGCTGGAGACTGTAGTACAAAAACCAAGACCATAGGACTGGGGACATGGACTTGATATTCCAAGCTGGTGACTGTAGCCCTCTAGACAAGTGTATTTGGGTTCACACACATGTACACACCAAGGGAAGATCTAGAACACCCCTGCTCACACAAGCCACATGGAAACAGGGTTAGGGACTACCTACAAAATCCTAATGTCTGCCTGAGTGATGGCTCCTGAACAGGGAGGGCTGATGACTGGAAGGCAATGGGGAGAAACCTTTAAACAATTAAATACATAAATAAATAAATAATGAACAATGCCTCAGTGCTGTGTGTACTGCATTGCCTATGCCTGCAGTTTGGACCCATTTACACCTGATTATCTATGTCACTCTCAATAAATTATCCCATCACTGAATGTTGGATCATGCATAGCAAGGAATTGTTGTATGATATGTACTCTAGAAAAAAGTACCTTGGGAAGCTGTACTGCAGATGTAAATGGTATTGCACAGGGCCAAGACAGTGGCTCACTGAAATTATATATTAATGGAAGAGGCCACAAGGAACAAGCTCACACAGTGGATGCTGGACAGGGGTACACTGCATTCTCTGTATTGTTTATCTTTTATAGCCTCTACAGCAGTGACACCCCACCTAATGACATTACTATAACATCAGGTACCAGCTCCTGCAAAACTTTTGAGGTTAAGAATGGCACATCACTTCACCTGCAGTGTTCATTATCTGTTTGCTTGTGTAACATGCACATGCTGTGGATACCTGCTGAGTACAGTTATATATGCATTGTTTCATATTCATTT